>NW_009258894.1:0-100819 GCF_000687185.1 Egretta garzetta
TCAGATATTTTCTTTCTTAAACTTTTGCCAGTGCTGGTAGGATCATGGGTGCTTAAAAAATTGCAGTCTCGCATATGTGGAAAGGTCTTTGGGGCAGAGGCTTGGAACATGGGTATCTGCAGGCTAACTTTAGGATGTAAAGCTACAGTGTTTTGTGTCAATTCCCTGTACATGTGAACTTACACAGAGGTGCTGAACAGTAAAAGGAAGGTAGCTCCCCCTGGTTTTCACTGAAGGGAGCTCTTGTCTTGATTGCTCTGTCTGTGCAAAATTACTGTTTCTTGCTTGAGCCTGGTTTTTGGTGAGCTTTTTTTTCCATCCAGAAATGGTTCTTTTTAAATGCTTACAAAAATGGGATTTTTCATGAACTGCATGAATATTTTAGATCAGTTTAGGTTGTTTGGGGAAAATACTATGTTTTGGTCTGGCAGGTGTGAGTATTGTAACCAAATCACTGGGGAGAAGTACAAATGGTGTATGAACTGGGAGAAATTGTACATTTCATACCAAGTCTGTCTTCTGTTACAGGCTTGAACAGCTTCAAGGAAAAAAACCACTTTGGTTTCATTAATGCAGAATATGATTTACTTAAAAATGTAGTCTATGGAGAAGGAATGGTAGTATCATCAAAACGACATCTTTCTGAAGCGATAGGCAAGTGAATGCCGTGAAGGCATTACAAGACTCCTTCCACTGTAGCATAACCAGGATATTTTTCCTGCTAATCAAAAGCTGAATGATTTTGTTGCATGCAGGTAAAAACTATCCCAAATCCAGTCTCACTCTGTCTCCCTCTTCAGATTCATGATTTATGTCACAGTTAAAGTCCAAAATGCCTGCACATGTGGAGGGGGGAGAAGCCCATATTAAATCCTGGAAGCCCTTTCCTTCTACATCAGTGCAGTCCGTTCCATGAAATTAAATGGTTGTGCGCCTTGACATTGTCTCAGGCTTATTTTATGTTGTAGCTAAAGATTAAAACTCGAACGTGCTATACATTTTTATATTGGAAACATAAATTCAGTTGTCGAAGCCACCACGAAAGCTTGAGATTGGCATCTATCCAAGAGATAGCTCAGAGTTTCAGCACTAAAGGAGGAGTTTGCACACTTGACATTGGAGGTGATTTATAGATCTTTGCTAATGCAGGAACTTACTTTTACATTCTAGGGATGAAACTATTTCCTGTCTCAAAAAAATCTGACAATCACTACTTTTTACTGTGGGGTGAGATTAGCATCTGTAACGGTGGAAAAGAGGACCACCACTTTGAGTGGCAGCTAACCACTAAATTGCCTTAGCAGTATCATAAAACTTCCTCACCTGCTTTACCTCACCTGAGCCTCCACGACTACATGTCTGTGACAAAGCACTTGAACCATTTTTGGAGAAAAAGTTAATAGTCAAAAAACCCCCATGTCTAAAATTATTAACATTGGCTACTAACATATTAAACGAATGGGATGATCTATGGTCTTCTTAGAATAATACCTCCATTTGTGCATAGTTGTTTTGAGTTGTGAAACGGTCTTCTGCAACTGTAAAAGGTAAATAGATATTTTAATAAAAATCTGGATTCTGGGACTGCAATTCTGTATCAGATTAACAAAAAATAATTGTCATGTTGAGCCTCAACAATGTTGTTATTTCCCATGTAACTGATGTGTTTGGAGAAGGAACAGTAGCTTTCTGGGCAAAAGTCACAATCCTGTAGCGAGAGTTTACCTAGTAGCTATTCCGCTAGTATAAACTGCGAGGCAAATGAAGGGTTTGCTAATCCTTTCACAAGTAATGCATGAACATCGAGTGCAGCCTGGCTGTTTCCTCTCTTACTTAGGTAGTTTAAAAATAGACTGTATTTTCCAAGTGTTTGCAGGTAGCTGCTTTGTGCAGCAGGAGGGTTTGATAGAGAAGAAAACTTTTATTCCCAGAAACTGAAAGGATGTGGGAGGGAGAAGTGTGGGATGTCTTCTGCCTAACAACCACAGGAATTAGTGACATAACTTCTCAAACTCTTAGACATGCCCTAACATGAGGGGAAGGGTATCTTTCTCCTGTCCTTTCCCAGTTATTCCCTCCTAAAAAGAAATTGCTGTTTTAAGACAAATTCAAATTGCTTCCTTTTCCACTGTGTCCTGCTCAGTACCCCTCTTGGTCTGGCAGCCAGAACTTTCTCTTTTTTTCTGCTCTCGAGAGCAAAACCAAATGTTTTGGGTTTTTCTGATTTCATTTGTTCATAGTAGTATAAATTAAAGCCCGGAATATCTGCAAGAGGAAATGTTTTGAAAATTATGGTTTCTTCTGCTCAGTGTTCTTCGCTGAGCACAGTATATACTTACTCACATGTCAGTCTTCCTGCAACCTCTGGATGTTCCTGCCTGTGTGCAGTGGTGGTAGTGGGGAAATGCACATCTGCATGTGTGTGAGCACATCTGCCTGCCTCTGGAGAGGTTAAAGTTATCTGGAGTGCATGTGGGCGAATTAGCAGACCTAACTGCAGGTGGGAAGGCTAGTAAGAACAACTTTCATTTTTGTTGAATCTTGGGTGACTGTCCGTGGCTTGAAACCTTTGACTCTTTTAAAAAAACAGGTAAACTGTTGCTCTTGGTTAAGAGCAGGGAACTATTGCTGTTACTTCCTTTGGTCTAATTATTTTAGATCAGGACGGGTAATAGCTGAGCTAACGGAATATATGGGAATTCTGTTGCAATTCCAGCTGGAGCAGCTCTCAGTTAAGCCCCTCCACTGGAGATACCCACCCCACATTTGGGATGCCGTACTTGACGTGCGAGCTCTCACTGTGAAGCTCATTGGCTTAGCAAAGGTAATTTGAGCTAATCTTTCTAACTTTGCACTGGAACAGGGTGAGAGCATTCATACAACCAGTTCTGGGGGCTCAGCAAGGGGTGGTAACTTGAAGAAGGGCTAGTAACTTTGAACTATAATGAGGTATGCAACAGTGTTTGCATCTAACCAGAATTTATAAACCAAAATGGTAAAAATAACAAATAAAATGTGTTTGGATATGTGTTTTTAATTTACTTGCTTGTTTTTGTTAGGCTCATATGCACAGTGGACTGCAGTTGTTTGGGAACTAGCTGTAAAACTTCTTTCTCTTAATCCCTCTGCTTTCCTCCGTCCCTCTAAAGTTTTCTGTTGCAGAGAAAGTCCTTCCACTAGATTAGCCAGAGAAACCCACCTACTAGATGCATTTCTTCTCTGGGATAGAAATCTCTACATAGGCGACACCGTTTTGTAGTCAAGGAGTGTATGTGCAGCTTTCTGGAGGACAGCGTTGACAAAACCGTTGCCAGTGGTTTTCAAAAAAAAATAAAACCAAACTGAAAAAGGTGGTGATTTAACTGACTTGTCTTTAAAAGTTGAGCTGCTTTCTTTGGCTGTGTGGATGACACATTCTGAGCGGGTGTAACACTTCCATTTAGTAATGCTAGGAGCATGTGCTGCCTAATGCTTTTGGTTTGGTGTGATCTAGAGTAGGGTGGACTTCTGAACCGTTTCCTTCTCTTCATCACCCCCTGGCATGCCCAGTACAACAGGTCCTGGAGGGAGGGAGGGAGGAAAGAGGAGAGCATGGACCATAAGTGAACCAACATCTCTGCTTCCCTTCCTCTCTCTCCCGTCCCTCTTTTCTGCCCTTGTAGCAATATTGCCGGGGTCTCTTTGCAGATGACCTTTGGTCAGCAGCACTGACCCAAGCGAGTTCTTGGGTTGGGAAGGGGAGAGGTGGGGAGAACAAAGGTTTTGGCTTCCTCCTTCTGCCTCACCTTTCTCCTCAGGTCTGCAGAGCCTGGGAGAGAGGCAGGGCTGAGCGACTGGGTGTTAGGGAGAGGGGGATGGGGCACCGCTGCTGCTGTCTCTCCACACCTCACTTGCAATGTTGACTTGCCTTGCTGGTTGGAAACTGCTTATCTACAGAGTTAATCAAACCCAGATCAGCATTGCATTCCTTAGGCTGAACTGATTCTTCTCGCGCCTGTGTTTTGCAGATAGGGATCGCGGATTTCATGTGTGTGTTTTCAGGGAAAGGCAAACTGACATCTTGGCTGCATCCCAAGGAATGGGGTGGGTGGCAGAGTTTATATATGTGCTGGGGGTTGATTTGGCTCTAGCTGCTGTGTAAAGTTCGCTTTGGCAGCTGAAAGATGCAGAGAGAAGCACTTTCAGAATTAGAGACAGTGAGGTAATGAGAAAGTGACATAGGAAAGGAAGTGGTGGTGGGGAGGGGAGGGCTCAAAATGCTCCTTGACATCATCTGATAGGTTTTCCAGCCTGTGCAGCAGCTATTTTTATACTTTCAACTCACAGTATTTACAGCTCAGTGACAGCCAACTTGCCAAAAGTGGGGGTGGTGGTATATCCCAGAGTGGGTTGGGGGACTGAAGAGCCGCTCAAAAGCTACGGCAAAGGTCCAGGTTCCCAGGCATGCCTCCTGCTGTTGCCTTTTTTTACATCTGCATGGTGTTTTACCTTTGGCTACCTGTCATGTCTAGGAGTTTTCTGAATGCTGACTGGCAGCACTAGCTGTCACCAGCTAGTTGAAAAGATCACAGTATGTAAACTTCAGGCTCTTCCTGAGAACTGGAGAAGCAAGAATGTACAGTGCTCCCAGCTTGATGTTTCTACTTCTTCCTGAAGGTCACTGTTGGTGGGAGGCAGGATCCTGGGAATATCCAAAGCAAACTCACATTACATAAATGTGATCCCTAGCTGAGAAAAAGTAAGCGCCACAAGTGTCAGTGTGAAGCCTGTATTTATTTTGAAGCATAAAATGAATAGAGTTATAAGACATTAAAGCTTTACAGTGATGTAGGTGCGGCATTCTGTTATTTTTCCATCTTTTGTCTGCTTGCTAGAAATATCAGAGACAGATCTTCAAATATAGCGGGCTCATATGCCTTTCTAAGGGTTCATCTGGCTTAGACCTTGACTGAGGTCTTTCTCATGTTGCTCGAGTGTGCATATATTGCAGCTGTTTGCCAGTTTTTAGCAGCACATTGTTTAGATTTCATCACTAAATTGTGTGCATGCAGATCCTTGCAGGCATTGTGTCATCTGAGAAGATTATTAGTGGGGGAAGGAAGATGGAGAACGTGCTGCAGGGAGGACTGGAGGTAAAAGGAGGAAAAAAAGCACTTTTTAAGCTGGTGTGAGCGGGCTGTCGGCAAATTTTCTATCTGCTCATTGATTTGAATTTAAAGAATGCATTCATTTTGGGGGATAAAACTAATGATGCAGTTTTGTGTTGCAGTCAAGCTGATCCAAAGTTTAGCCTGTGTCAAGACTGGTGTAGTCTCTCTCTTCCCAGCTGTGTTTACAAGCCACGAGCTCTGGTGCTCATCCCACCTGTTGGTAATGCTGTTTAGTAGGTTGAATCGCGTTGTTAAGATACCAGCTGAATGTCAGAACTGGTTTTAAGGAGGCTAAGAGTGTATGTGGCTGGGAAAAGGACAGGAGAAGGTGAACTGAGCTGGGAGAGATCCTTTTGGTGGCAGCAAGCTATAACCTGTAGCACCTTGCAGGTCTGATGCTAACTTTGCACAGGCAAAATTGTGTGTGCTCCTGGAATTTAAAGGTCAAGTATCTACAGCAGGGTTAGAACTTAACTTCTATATTTCTCTTCTAGCACAGAATGGGAATTTGAAAAAGCCTCTGCTTATATGCTGTCTTGGCTTTTGAGGATAGAAAAATAAGAGAAAGTTAATGAATTTGTTCAAAGTATTGAGTAAGTAATGATAACTGGCATTCAAATCCAAGTATTGCATTCTGTGCCCACCAGGCCTCAGAACTAGCAGCAGTATCTGTGCAAGTCGTATGTGCACCTGATGTTACTTTTTATTTCTGTGTAAGGGTATAAATAGTAAAGCAGCGTCTTGAGGAAGAATACATTCCCACAGTCAGTATCTCATTTCACGCTTCAAAGTCAAAGGATGCAAGGCTCAATGGACGGATTATGAAAATTGGGCCTGCTGTTTCCAAACCAGAAGTCTGTGGCAAATACCTAGGTGATCTTTCTGCCAACAGCACTGCTGCCAATTCCAGGGTAAAGGTTGTGCAAGACACTGGATGTTGGACATGCATTGGTGTGCGTTGATCCTACTTTTCTGGAGTGGTTAAGCAACTGAAACTTGTTGGAAATCCTGCCTCTGCTGTGAAACGGACCTTCCCTTCTACCCTGCTGATTTCCAAAGGAACTGTGAAAGTTACTTATCAGGCCTTACTTGTTCTTACAGTTTCTGTCCATGTGATCAGTGATGAGACTTTCAGATCTCATACTGGTACATCAGGATCCAGTAAAACAAATTAAACATCTGGCAGCAGTGTCAGTGTTTCATACAAGACAGGTTGCTCTTAGCCTTTACTCATCTATCAGAATCCAAATTTTGCAAGGAGGTAGCCCACAAGTGCTTGCTTGTGTGTTGAAGATATCCTCCAACCTGGGCCCCTAGGAGTCTGTCTTCTTACTGAATGTAGGGCATTATCCAAGTCCTTTTCGGGATGCTCGGCCTGTGTTTTTCTGTTTTGGATAATTGTTCTTCTTCCAGAACACTAAATAACTCTGTAGGACAAATTTGATGATGTAGGACAAAATTTTAGAATATCTTGCTCAGCAAAGAAAAGATTTCTCTACCTACTATTGAGCCAATCTGGTTGTTTTCTTTCTAAGCTGTTTTCTACATAGGAAGAAAGGTATGTCTGCGTACGTATCTGCAGCTCTGCAGTAACACATTGAGGATCAAATCTTTATCACGTTGGAGTTGTCAATTACAGCACCAGAGGTTTGGTTGTATCATCAGATTGCTGAAACTGGCAATATATTTCAGGTATTATTAGCTGTTTGGTGCCTCTGTCCATTCTCAGAATTTTTCTTCCTCAGGACTCAGGTTGTTTTGGCAACACCTGAGTATTGGTGAGTCAGCTGGGTAGAGCAACCGGCTCACATTTCCCGGGCCTCGTACGCCGTAGTGAGCTGCTAGCTCAGAGGCCCTGGTTGGCAAAGTAATAGCAGCCTTTGACCTCTGTAGCTGAATCTTGTAATTTCCACCATCCAGATGGTGTATTGCTTTGCCAGAAGAAGTAGGACTCAGTCTGGCACAGGGTAGTTGTACTTTAGTTGTTACAGTAACTATGGGACCTGTCTGCACAGAGTATCAGGCCCGATTGAACAGGCAGTTGTGTGTTGCTGCTGGAAGGGGAAACCTGGACAGTCTGTTTCTTTCTCTTGTGGTCTGCCAGGTCAGCTTCCCCAGGCAGCTCTCTGCAGCGTCACGACTGCTAATGCTCATGCAAAAGCGGGCTCATCTATTTGTGCAGTAATTTGACCTTATTGGCCAAAGTTCATTGTGAAACCGAACCTTCACCTGACTTTTACAAATCCTAAATTTAAGATGAGAGTTTGTGTTGAGTATAAAATGGTAATTTAGGAATAGGGTGATTATGGAGCTTTGTATTATATTTATACATATTACACCGAAGGTATTTTTTTTACCCACAGGAACTTTAGAGTTTGGATTCTTTTCTGAGGGAAGGTTGAACAATTCAGAGTAAGAAGAGTAGTGTTGAGGGTACTCAGAAAGGTCACTGATGCCATCTAGCAGCATTATTTAGTAAACATGTAAAATGCTGTATATTAGTTTTTAGTTTGTAACTTAAAAACATGTTAGATTGTTTTGTTTCTTTAGTGCAGCTTATGGCAGAGTTGAAGTCATGCTTTTAAAATTTTGTTGAACACCACTTTTCTTAGATATTAGCTTCATTATTAGAGACTTTTTTTCCCCTGTGGTTGTTATTCCAGCCTTGCTTTATAAAACGGCTTGGATGCCTCGCAAACTATTTGGAGATGAGAAATTTTTGTCTTGATGGGGGGGCAGAATATGAAATGGAGACTGTTCCAATAGTGTTTAGAGTATTCACCTTCTTATTTTTGTAATGTCCATGTGGCTATCTTTGCTTCAGACTTGTAGGATGACACCAATTACTATTCACCTTTTTTTTTTTTTTCTGGAAAGACACTAGAATACTTTTTTCAGTTATGTGTATTCATTGGACAACTATTTTTTTCTTCCTTTTTCTTTTTTTTTTTTTTTTTTCCTGCTCAGACTTCATTGCACCTTTTATGATGCATGCTTAGCGAGATTAAAAACCAAAGCCACCAGCCGTACTGGTGTGAGTACCTCCTGGCTGTTGTTCGGATGGAGCGTGCTTTTCCCTGGCCACTTCCAATTCCAGTGCCATGCTGGGTAGTACGTATACCCAAAGTTTGTCAGCCATATGGCATCTGTTCACGATGCACATTAAATAAGCTCCAGGTGAGATGACTGCCCTCCATACAAGCACAGATTCTGAAGTTTTAGTGCTTGCAGTGGAGGGTCATTGATTTGGGGCTGCTGATTGTCTTCAGGCAGGTGTTTCGACTAGGCTGGGAGAAAGGATTTAAGGGAAGAAGAGGTGAGAACGTGTGCTTGTACAGAAGTAGCCTGCTGTTACTTATATGTGGTCTCAGAACTAATGTATGTAACAGCTCTGTTTCCTGGGTTATCAGTTTAGCTTGCTCCACAACTAAAATTCCATTTCTGAGAGTTTAAACGGGAAGGGACAAAGGGCAGCGTGGCTTCTGCGCTCAGAGCGGTGATGTTCTCCTGGCTGTCTGCATGGTGCGCTTACAGTCGGGAGGTGCGGGGGGGGGGAGAGGGTAGTGCTCAATCACATGATATTCCCTGTCTGGCAGGTGTCTGTAGTATGAGTAGAGAAACCAACTGTTCACTATTTTGGGTGAATGAGGTTGGCTGTTACTGCAAGTGGCCCCACAACGAAGTCCACACATCTGTTGATAAGCACCGCTCTGCGTACTGGGATCCTGAATGCTTATAGCCGCGTGCTGAAACAGTGAAGTTTCTGTCTGAGCTTTGAGATAGTAGGAAGAAAAGTTTTGCCAAGAGCCTTGCTGATTTTAATCTTTAGATGTTGGCTGTCAGGATTTGTCTGTGCCTTGATTACCTCTCTGTTCCTATACAAGCACAGCCTTGGAATCTAGCAGTAAACTAATTTTTTTTCCACTCTCCCGACTGGTGCAGTGACTGAAACCTGGTAGAGAGGGATTGTGGTTGGGTCTCTTGTGAGGATTAAGCACCCCTTCCACTAGCCTGGGACGCTTCCTGTGTTACAGAATCTGCCTTCAGGTCCAGGGATTTCCTCTAATATGTTGGATAAAGCCAAGACACTCCAGCCTGCCTATGTCGGGATTGTGCCGCTTGCAGAGACTGTGTCAAAGCAAGGGAAGAGCTGTTCAAGCACATATCAGGATTCATACCACAGCTTACGAGAAGGTTAGCAGGCTCTGCTTTCTTTGTTGTAGGCACTGTGTAATTGGTTTGTGGGTTGGGTTTTTTCTTTTTTTTTTTTTTTTCCTTACAGTGCATGGAAGCATAAGGTAAAGAATACTGCAGATTAAACATATAGGTCATGTATAGTTTTCCTTATTCTGCCTACCAGGTCGGTTCCAATTATTTTAAAGAAAATATGTTTCCATATTTTACAGCAGGTAACTATTTTGTCTTTTTGGAGTGCCTTCAAAACCACTTTAGACTGACTGCCATAAATATTTGTGTAAATGAAAGCAGACATGGCTTGCTCTTAACAAAGTCATATTAAGACTATTTCTATCTGTGATAGAAACCGTTTTAGTTTCATGAATACTACTGCTAATTTCTGAAGGTAAAAATTTCCCCTCTGCTGCTGTGTGCAGTAGTTTCGTACACAAATGGGGATGGATGCTGGCCTGGATGCGTGTTTTGCAAGTAGTTGCCTACGGTAGTAGATTAACTCCATCTGTTAGTCCACAGGCAGGGCAATTTGAATTTTGCCTGTGAAATCTGAACCCAGGCTGAAGAGGGAGTCTAAACCCAAATCTTTTTTTAACTTCAGATCATCTGGACCTATATAAATGTATTGTAGTATGGAAAACAGCTCTGTTAAATCAATTTCAGACCAAACTTGGAAATGTTTGAACAGCTTTAAAGCTTTTAACCTTGAATCTTATTGTAGTTTGATGGGGGGGTTTTGTTTGTTTGGGGATATTTTTTATTGTTGGTGGGTGGGTGAGGAAGGTATCCAGATTTTTATTTTCAGCTATGGATCTTTGATCTCTGCTTCTTTGCAGAGCAATTCCTCTGCTTGTTCCAGCTATGGTACCCCTATCATAGGAAGTAAAGTGCAAAATTGCACTGTTTGTTCATGTGTCTCTCTGTAGACGAATTAAAAAACTTACCTTCACATTTGCACTGGAAGACTCTGTGTCCTTAAAAGGTCAAGTGCAAATTTATCAAGGCCTAAATCCAGGCCTTTGGGAGAAATATGTCTACTACCTGGATTGCATATCTGTCTTCATGCCAAGGAGCCTGAATGTCCATTCCAGAATGTTTGGATGCACTGCAAACAAGTGTCAAAGCCAAGTATTACACTTCTGCTAATGAACATTCTCAGATCAGTTACGTGATGTTTGACAGGATTTATCTCTTTTTGAGTAACTCCCCTCTGTTCATAAGCGGCAGCTTATAAGCGGATAGCGAGATACATACCATAAACACAGCTGTTACAGGGAAAATACATTTCACAGGTCCAGCACTGAGGATTTCTGATTGATATCCCAAAAAAGTTTTAAAAAATGTTGATGATGCTATGAAGACCTCATTCCTGTTTTACAGAGAGTAAAGCTGCATGCCTGTTTGGTGGTCATTCGACTGAGATGAGTGAAGAGGAATTTTGGCTAACTGTGAAGAGAACAGAGAAGCTCTTTCTGCTTTTTGATGTGGTGTATATTGTGTGGAGAAGGGTAGGGGGAGGAATTTTTGCTACCCAGCCCTCTTTTTCATTCCCCGAAGCAGTTGGGGGATTTTCTATTTCTGTCACCACTCTTATCAGCATGAATGTAGGCATATCAGCACTCTGACAAAAACTACAGAGACATGCATACTACCTGCCAATCCCACAGTCTCCCCGTCCGGTCTAATAATTATGAGGTATTCCAAAGAAATACCTGGATTAAAAAGCTGGTATATCTTATATTATCTCTTGCTGCAGGGTGCGAGTTTACAATACAGCATTGCCATAGTTTTTGATACTTTATTACTTGCATTCATTTTAGCCTGTTTCAAATGTGATATGTGTCAGTAGTAGGCTTACACTGCAGTTTTTATTGCAAGAGTAATACCCTGCTATTGACAGGCATATCTGGTAGTGCAATAGCTTTTATGCTGAGTTTCTTTCCTTCCCTATTTCCTTAAAAAAATTTTCCTCTTCCACTTTTGGTGAATTACTGTGCATCTTCCTATACGGAGTTAGAAATCATTTTGTTAAACAAATGTTTCTTTTAAATATATCCCATAGATATAGAGAAAAACATGCTGCACCATCTAGCATAATACTTTATTTTTAAGAAAATAAAATCTATTTCTACTGTACTGTTATTCTAGGAGTCTGGGGATCTCCTTTATTTTAAGAGAGCAAAGCCTTTCAGGCAAGAAGTTAGTAACATTTTAGAATTATTTGTCTTCTGGAAAATTCCATAGGCTCACAATGTTTACAAATGTAATATGTTGCTCATCAGCAGAGTCATTTCACAGCACAGCCATTTCACCAGCCCAGGTATGTCTGTATGTACCACTAAATGAATTATAAACTCAGCTCTTGTGTGGCGCTTTTATCCATAGAGCTCAAAGACCACTTCACAACATGTAGTATCTTTCTTTATTCTTAATTTTAGAGATGAGGAAAAGCTGGAGGAAGAAGAGAAGTGATTTGCTGTAGTGACCCAGCAAATCAGTGACACAAGGTAGAACTGGACTTCAGTTCAGATCCATATTGACCACATCAACTTATCTCACTGATTTGGTGGCAATACTGTTGTGAGAGTCAGTAATATTTATATGCATTTTATACACTTTATTTTGCTGGTTTTAATGCTCCTCTGAAGACTTATGTGACTGCATGAGATCATAATTTTGGTTGACTTTTCTTTTCTTTTTTTTTGAGAGAGAAGTTGTCCATATTTAGCCAAAGAAACTTTCTGGTTTGGCAACATTTTTTGTGAAGTATTTTACTGCTTCATTCAATACTTGCTCGATCTGAGTATTATGTATGCTACATATTATCTGTTAATTTGAAAAATTTGTTGTCTGGATAGATAGTTTTTGACTTACACATACTTCATTTGTACCACTTTTATGCAGACATTTAAAGAATTGATATTGTATATTTCCTAGGTTTACTCACTCTCATGCTGCCTTGATAATAAAACTTAGCAATTTCACTATTCTTAGATTAATTTATTTTCAGTAAGTATTGCACATACAAAGAGAAATTGTTGTTGTTTGGGGTTTTTTTCTGAATCTTAGATATAACACCACATTGGTTTATGACAATTGAAATAATGAGCAAAGATACAGTTGCAGATCTGGCCTATATTGTAATTTTAATGTAGAGTGTTATAAATTCAGTTATATTTCTGAATTCCAGAAGTTACTTCTAGGTTTTCTCTAGAGTAGCTGAAAACAGAATAAGCCTCTTTATTAGTCTTAGCTATAGACTGTCTGTAAATATGCTCACGATGTCATGCATTGTAAACATTTTTATCTTACTAGTTTGTTTTCTAAAATATATTTGGCAACAAAAACACTCTTTTGCAGATCAGCAAGTATTCTCTATAGTTAAATTCTATTGCTTCATCAACAAAGAATGCAGCATGATTAAAAAAGTATATGAAATTTCAGTCTCTGAAGTTCACAGCTTGACTGGTATTCAACCCACTCGACAAAGTATGCAGCTGCACTGCAATTCAAACTACTGTGTTTTCCATTTAGATCATCGCGGTATTCAGTCCAAACTATAAAATATAGAATTGGAACAGCAATGCATGTAGTTTGACTCCTATGTTAAACAAATTAAAAAGTATGTTCACAATCTGTGCCTCAACACTGGTTAAATATGTTGCTGATCCTGGACTTCAGGATCAGGAATGTGCTCGGTCTGGTGACCAGCAAACACCATATGAACTAGTATTTTACCAGAGAGCCTGATGTACATTGACATTTTAAGCGTTCTAAAAAATGGTAAACTAGATTAAACTATTACAGTTATAATGTGCCATATGGGAAAAGGCTGAGAGATCTGAGTTTGTTCAGTCTTAGAAAAGAGGGCGGAGAGGGAATCTTACTATTGCCTTCAGTTGCCTAATGGGAGCTTATAGAGAAGACAGACCAGACTTCTCTTGGAAGCGCAACTAACAATAGGAGACAGACACAAGTTGCAACAAAGGAAGTTCTGATTAAATATTAGGGGAAAAAATCACAATGATAGTGGTTAAAGAATGGAAAAGGTAGCTCAGATTGATCTCTCTGGGTATTTTTTGGGTTGGTTTGGGTTTATAATTGGTTTGTGAGTTTGATTTAATGACATTGATAATCATGGTTGTATCATTAAGCATCTATTGAGTCTGCTTTTGTAGTAGATTTGTGAAGGATTGTGAAGGAAAACTAGGTCCTCAGCTTGTGATCTCATTTTGGAATGTGTTTATCCAGATGTAATAAAGCTCACTTTCTGTTATTTTTAACATCATAATTACCTAAAGCAGCAGTCCTTTAGGCTGTGCCAATTTCTATCCCAAATAGGTAATGTCTCTGTGTTTGAAGTATTTACTAATACTTCCCCATAATTTTATTGGAAAATTATCTCTCTATTGGTAGTTGTCGATATATATAAGCAAAAAAATGTCCGACATCAGTAGCCAAGTTTGAAAGAAGTTAATCAGCTATACAAGTATCTACGGGACCCAATCATCTACTTAAGGTACATTTCAAAGCCTAGAATAGTAAAGAGAAGTTTTATTACTGATTTTATTGGAAGAAGAATCAGACCTCTAGGGGATGAGTTTGAACGAGCTAAATTACTAAAGAGAAGTTTCTCTTTTCTCCCTCAAACCATGCTGTAAAAAAACATGAAGTATTTCCAGATCAGCTGGTATAATAAGAAAGCAGGTGAGTGAGAAAACACTTTAGATTTCAGAGTAGTTTAAAAGTATACTTCTTCTTTGATCTTCTTTTAATTCATCATGAAATGTCTCTTTTAAAAATACTCCCGTTTCTGCAGACTACTGTAAGCATTTCCATTTCCCACCTTTCCCAGCCCAAAGAGGGAAGGTGATACACTTGTAGGACACCATGCTTGACACAGAGGGGCATGCAATACTTTGAAATTCTCTAGTTTTCCATTTTGAAATATTTTTCCGACATATTAAATGATTAACTGAATTACATTAACTGCACAAACATTTGATAGTTGAAAATGTACCAACAGAAACACGGGATCTAAAAAAAAATCAGCTTTCTAAGTTATGTTTTTATTTTTCTTTTCTTTCCCACTTGCCTGCAAAATACAGCAAGATTGTTTGCTAGGGTTTAGTTTGTTGTTGTTCGTTTGTTTTTTTCATGACAGGTCGGTTGTATCAATGAAAACAAATATAATACAACTCTAGGAAGGGCATTAGACATAAAATATTCCCCTCTCCAACAGCTGATATTCAATGACAGTTGGGTTCAGGTTGCAAATATTTTAAAAAGACACATCCATAGCATTAGAATAGATTCAGCTCACAAACAGTACACTCAGGTGAATAATCTTGTTGACTGAAGAAGGGGAAAAGTTTTCCACATACGTGTTTGCAGGACAAGGGCTTCTAGAAGCGTAGAAGGAACAGAGTATTGTTTGTGCATTAAAAATGAAGAAAGGGCATATTTTTCTTTCTTTAATCAGCTCTCTCATGACTCTATCTTATCTGACATTTTTTCACTGCATGCCGATGAAAAGATGTGCACAGTGTGCAGGAGTTTACTTCCTTATCTTAGTCTTCTGTCATCAAAGGCTATGTTGTACCAGGAATATTGCAACCCATTACATAGTGTGCATCGTAACATGAGTTCATCAGGAATATCACTGATGAGCAAAATATGAACAGTATTTTTTAAGAAATAAATTCTAATTAGTTTCCACCACAATCTGTCTCCTTTGCATTGCGAGGATTTGCAGGACAAGACAGGCAACACGGCCCCTATTCCTAGGGGTCTCATTGGAGCAGAACCTCTGTATATAGTTAAATAAGTATAAATTTTAATATACGTATTATGTAAGTGTGGATGCCTAATAGTGCCTTGGTTTATAGAGACAACACATTGACATTGTACTCAGCAACTAAGGAAGATTTCAGCAGTATAATAAAGCAAGGCCTCTTATAAACCCCTTGATTTAACAAATTGCGCACACAATTTACTACTGGTAACCTGTCAATTGAAACAAAGCATTTTTCAGACCAAGGTCTGAAAAATGGAAACAAATTAAGCAGATAAGAATGCACTGTTACATTGAATTTTATATTCTTAGAACTGAGCTAAATTCTAAATTCTACAAGGAAACTTGTTCTCAACTTTCCTAACAGATTCTGAGGGGTAATAAGGTGCTGAGGCATTATATGTTATTCTTTAAATGATCCACCTCTAAGGAGCACAAAACCAGGATGCCATCTTAAACATGTGATGCTATCTGTTCTTAGGGTATGACTATCATTAATTTTAATAGAAGTTGCACGTACGCATTAAGGGGAATATAGGCCCTGTCCCCTTCAGTTTCTCATTTTGTAACAGAGTAAATGCCTAACCCTATGGTATTTTTTTAATGGAATGCACATTTGATCAGCTCTGTTCATTTACTTAGATTTCCTAAGATGTATTTTAAAAGCAAACATATCAGAATACATTTGTTAAAGAGAAAATTCACTACTAATTCTAGGCATATATTGAAGGAATACTTTTTAGTAACTAAAATATTTATAAGCTGTGCTACACTTATTTTATATGATGAAAATGTGTTTGCTACTAGATTCCTAATTTTAGAACAATCTCATTTGCATTTTAGAAATTCCCATATAAAAATACTTTTTACCTTTCAAATTTACTCTAATTTGCCATTTTGGACTGCCACGCTTCATAAAAATCAGGATGTAAAAATATAGGTATCATCTTTCTTTGAGAAACTGCTTTTAAACAGATAGGATGTGTCATCAGGATGAAGTACCACATGCCATTAATTATACATGGTTCAAGTTCTAAAATTTAATCAGATACAGATTCAAACTCATGTCTTAGTCTGTTATCACAAGAGAATACTTCTTAGGCGCACACGCACATTCTTGTGCTTTTAAAGATATGTTTCACATATTTGCCTTCACTGTGACAACTTCTGTGGCTATTCAATGGCAATAATTTCTGTTTCACAGCAGAGTGAAAAAAATAAGGGGAAAGTTTAGGAGATCCTTCAGAAACAGGCTCTGCTGCTGCTGACAGAGACCACAGCATAAGTTATTTGCTACAGAAAGAAACAATAATAAGACTATCATTCTCATAACAGTCATAAAACTGTCACCTTTAGCACTGGGGATCACTGAGGCCCTTCTAAATGGCCTGAGAAAAAATAGCCAGTGGAAACTTCCAGAGAAAATTAGGGTCAAGATTCATATAGCTTTCCTATCAAATCAAAATCAATCAAAAATCTTCCAAAATGCTATTGAAACTTCACCCTAACATGTTTATGAATGATATCATCAGAGGGCTCATTGGTGCAGAAAGAGGATGCTAGTTTGATCAAAGAAACCTTCTGATACCAGTCCTACCAAAGGCGCATATACATAAGATTCTTGATAAGATATCTGGTCAACAGTTTAGATGTGAAATACCTGACCAAAGTTTCTGTACATTACATATTGTAAGCAAGCTACTTCTTTTCATTCAAATACTCTGATTTCTCTCTGAGTCAGTAAACCTTATTGAGATTAATGAGTTCAGTCTAATCTCCTATAGACAACCCCAGCAAAAACAAAACTGCACAACCTCTAAGAGGATATGCTGAAGTATAAAGGCTGAACACCAAATTACATACCTCTCAGCCTTTGTCAATGATCATGGACAAAGATGTCTGCTCCCTAGGAGTCCCTAGGAGTTGTGCTGCTGTCAGGGTATGAAGATGAGGTGATGTATATTCATTTTTTGCAAAGGAGCAGCCTGTTTTACTCACTGCCAAGACTGACTTGTCTCATGGAATGTCTTTCAAAACATTTTTGAAAATACAATTTTTGTTGTAGCCCATTATAATGGGCTGGATAACTCAAATTCGTCATTATCCTATTACCAAACACAGTTCATGCTTAAGAGATATAGCTGTACTTTATTTAAATAAAGGAAATTTAAAAATCCATGACAGAAAAAAGACAATTAATGTGGTCATTTGAAAACAGCAGATTAATGATATATGTCCATTGGAACCACCTGAGTTCTAGCAAAAAATGAAAGTTTATGGGCAAACTACTGAACTGAAATCATCACAAAACATCATTCAGAAGACAAGTCTTCTGTGAAAAAGGTGAAGTCAGTTGGCGGAGAACCCCCAACAGAACCATGATACAGAACACCAAAACATGCAAAGAGGAAACTCGGACAATGATCTACAGGAATTCTATTTAATGCCTCATGTCTGAATAAAAGTGAAGTTGTGGATGTATGTATATATATAATCACGCATCTTAAAAAGGCTTTGGTATTTTTTCCAGTATTGAAACCAAGCTAAGATTTTAAGAATAGCAGTACAATTACGTCTATGTGCAATAAGGGGAACCACACTCATAGCTACTGATAGTAGTAGATCATCTGAATAAATAATAGGTAAGTGAATGACATGGAAAATAAGTAGTTTTGAAAAGACATGACACCACAAACTTATTCTTAAAAAAGCCTCACAAAACCAACACATTATGGATTCCTGGTTTCCTCATTTCATTGCAACATTAGTAGAATCATAGAATCATTTAGGTTGGAAAAGACCCTTAAGGTCATTGAGTCCAACCATTAACCTAGCACTGCCAAGTCCACCGCTAAACCATGTCCCTAAGTGCAACATCTAAACATCCTTTAAATACCTCCAGGTACCTCAGCAACTCCCCTGGGCAGCCTGTTCCAATGCTTGACAACGGTTTTGGTGAAGAAATTTTTCCTAACATCCAGTCTTAACCTCTCGTGACTGGAGAGGTTTGAGATGCATGAGGCATCTCAGTGGCAACTTGAGGCCATTTCATCTTGTCCTATCACTTGCTACTTAGGAGAAGAGATCAACACCCACCTCACCACAACCTCCTTAAAAATATTAGTAAAAAACAACACCCAGAGTTAGGTCATGAATCTATGCCTCAGTTTTTCCATTTGCATGGCTGAGATGAAGAAAAATCGCTAGTTAAGAAAAATGCTTCTATGTTACATACAAATGAAATTTTCAGTCAAAATACACTGAAAAACTCAGATGAAGACTGACAATCTGACTCATGCCTTTCCTGGTTAATAAGTAGAGTTCAGAAAGCTGCAGTATATCTCCTCCACAGAAAAAAAGTGACTATGAACATGGTAAACAACTGGAAAACATTAGGGCGGTCAAAAAATCTCACAGAAAAAAATGTTGTGAAGTAGAGGAAGCTCAAATGGAATTGTACTAGTTAAATAAAATCCAATCAGACTCCAAGAGCTTCTGCTACGGAGAAATAGAAAATGGCCTTTCAGCCATTGAGTATAGAAGAAAACACGTCATGGGTAATCTGAGATTATGAAAGAAAGTAAAAAACAGGAGATAAAAAAAAAATACAGGGAGAGTGAGAGAGGAGAGATGTTCATAAAGAAATGGTTAATTTATGAGACTAGCTCATTCAGTCAGGCAGGCAGCAAAAGTGTCGGGCAATGCTTACTGCTGTATTTTATTGGCTGAGTCCAACAGGCAACTTTTCTGATTCACAGCTGTTTGATGTGGTGAATTTCTCTAGTATGACAATAGTTTCAGTAAGAACAACAGCTTTAGGTTGTAAAAACTGCTATTCAAAGTCAAACTATCATATATGAAGTTGAAAAAGCAATTTTATTATGTGAGGGGGTTTTATTATTTCATGTATAGAATATTCTCTTGCTAGGGTCTTAATTATAAAAAAGAAACCCAAAAAACAAGACCCAAAATACCTCAGAGTAAATCCACCTCTTTTTTTTTGAGATAACATTGAAATTGCCAATCTCACAATTTCACGTGTTTTAAAACACTATTGTGATCAATCTGATGCATGAGTGTACACTATTTAACATTATAGAAACTACTTAGCACTTACAAACACTATTTTTAGGAGAAAAATGAAGAGATACAGAAATAGACTATAATGGAACCAAATATTCAGTGAAAACTAGCAGTGCTTTGCTTCTTGATTTACAAGTTTTGCTACAGGACTGTAAATGCTAGACATCTGTACTATTTCCACTTCCCAAGCAGTAACTAAAATTGTTGATGAAGTTGAACTTCACATTCACTTTAAATTTCCCAAAGCAGTGAAACTCTGCCAGTTTCTGAATTTTAGCCAGATGTGATATGTGGCTTGCCCCCAGGATCTGTTGGATTTCTCACTGGCTTATTTAATACAGTTTATTTCTGTTATAAGTTTAGAGAATCCCACTTGTTCCAATCCAGAACTAAGTCTGCAACTGAACAGTTTACTGCTTGCATTTATCTTTATCCTGCTCCTTACTCAGATAGAGGGTTGAGTGGGACAAGAAGAATGCCATCTCTCCTTATTTAAGGTACAAAAGAAAGGGAAAAAGTGGGAGTATGGTAAATCTGCTTTCTAAAATGACAAATGAAGGCTAGATCAGAACACACTTGGTGCACTACCTCATTCACAGCTAAAATATTCTCAGTACAGTTTCCTATTGTTGCCACATTTCAACAGCAAAAGGTCTCATTCTTTCTACTTAAAAATACCTTGCAGTGCTAAAAGATGGAAGAACCAAAGCACTCAATGCTTCCTGAGGGTTTAAGGATATGGGAGGAGCAGAGTGTGTCACAGCCTGAAAAGGAAGAAAATATATTGTCTCCTTTTTAAGTGTTGCAAGTGGTAAAGCTACTGGCCTGATAGTGAATAAGTTCAAAAATTCCCTGACAGTATTGTAAGTCATGGTAAGAGCTGGCCTGAAACATTTTATATATTATTTGTGATTTGTGTGCCATAACACCTAAGAGCAATAATCACAGAAAAGGATTTTGTTGTACTAGACGTTGTTTTAGCATGGAACAAATGTGTAAAATGTTCTTTTCCAGACTGTGATTCCTTTTGTCCCAAAGTAAATCCTTATATACTGCAGTCATACTGCAGTCCTCATACAAGATTTGATTTTTAGGATGATCCAATACCCTAAAATGGAGTAAATAGAACCAGAATACATGGGAAAATGAAGCCATAAAGATCCTACATGCATTTAAAAATGCAGACCCAACCCATACATACCAGTTCAAATACATGTTACTATCGGCATTCTCTCTAGGGTCAGATCTACTGCAGCCCGTCAAAATGTTTTAATGCATGTGAGGAGGTTGTAACCCAAAGATGATATTATGCTAGGAGCCAGAAGGTGGTGCTTCTGTGACCAGGTGTTATCCTTCTGAGGCTTTTTTTCTGAGGTGGTAGAAATTGTTTAGACTGATCCTATGACAGATAAGGTCATTCCAAACTGGGAGACTGCTTTGCTTGGGAAAACAGGCAGGTTTTGTAAGTGCTGCCAGAGGGGCACAAAGGGGCAGAAAAGGAAAGAGAAAGTAACTATGAGTTCATGTCTACTGTCTGCTGAATAAAGAGAGGTTTAGTGAGCCATTCATGTCTGTTGAAGGCAAACTTCATGGTCCTTCCCTGCATCATTTTTCACCACCTGGTGACAAAAACTTTTCCCAGAAAAGGAAAGACTGAGAGAGTTCAGGCAATATGCTGATGGCAAAACAGAGCAGATGGAGTGGCAGACTCAGCTACAGGTCGTCCACAGAGTTCTCTGTTCTTCTAGGTACAGTTTTCTTCTTTTCTTCCCATTTTCTTTTCCTCCCTTAGCAGGGGGGTTGGACTAGATGATCTCTGGAGGTCCCTTCCAATCCCTGCCATTCTGTGATTCTGTGATTCTGTGACTCCCAATATCATTCTCAAAGTAGACCATAAGCATTTTACTTTTTAGTTTCCATGGTTTAGTTCTGTATGAGAAATTGTAGGCTCTTCAATTCTGCTACATAAAACAAACCATATGTTAGAGAAGGTAGTAAAAAAGGGAGGGAAGACACCATAGGAAAACAGGCCAGGCTTGCTCAGCAATGTGCATTCCATGAAAGACTTGCATTGGAAATGACAGAAAAGCATACATTAATCTGTAAACCACTCTCACTATGAGGTCTAAAAAAGCAACTTATTCTGACTCAAAATAACATTATACAAGGTCTAAAATAAATATATTTGGTAGCTTAGCAACCACAAATATTTATATATACATAAGTCTGGTCTGTCAAAATATCACAGAAATTTTATACCATGAAAACCATTTTATAGACAGACAAAATTAGTCTTGTTGTGCAGGGTTGCCATAATTACCCTTCATGGCAGAGTGGAAGTGTTGTTATAGGTAACTGGCAGTAAGCGCTAAGTGCCTGATAGTCTTAAGCTAAAAACAAGTTGTGCAAAGAGATGTGCCTCGATTGATACTGCCTACGCCAGTAACATTTGCTAAAATATTAAAATAGTCTCTGTGAGACAGAAAGTCCTGGATCATCTAATGGAAAGCCTGTTCTGACATGATAGAAGAGCTGCAATACGTACCTTGAATGAGAATCAAGTAGTCACAACATTGCTATTTCTAGTAGACAGTGGTTGGCCAAGATTTAATCATAGCAAATGTTTCCAAAGTCAGTCCCCAGCTTAATTTTCATCAGAAATAAATTTTCATCCTGAAGCATTTTGCATGTTTGGTTCTAGCTATTCAGCTAGGATGTACTGAATGTTCTGTTCCTTGACACAAATAGCTTTATATTAGTTAAAGATCTTTATATAGGCTGTTACCTTAATAACCAGCAACTCAAAAACCAGTTAAATAGTTAAAACTAAGAAGGGGAGAATTCAGTTTATGTAGTGATGGGTAAGAAGCAGGATACCAAATATAACACCCACACTTGCCTTCACAAGTGGAAGATATTTGGATCATAGAATCATAGAACAACCCAGGTTGGAAGAGACCTTGAAGGATCATCTGCTCTAACCTTTCATGAGAAAGGGAACCCAGATGAGATCATCTAGCACTGTCCAATCTCATCTTGAAAACCTCTGGTGATGGGGACTCTACCAAGTCCCTGGGGAGTTTGTTGCAGTGAATGATTGTTGTCACTGCAAAAATTTTCTTTCTTATATCAAGATGAAACCTCTCCTAGTGCAACTTGTACCCGCTGTCCCTTGTCTCCTCTATGTGGTTCCTTGTGAAGAGGGAGTGTCTGTCCTCTTTGTAGCTGCCATTTAAGTACTAGGATACTGGAATGAGGTCTCCGCAAGCTTTCACTTCTCCAGGGAGAAGCAATCTAGCTCCTTCAGTCTTTCCTCATAGGGCAGGTTCTCCAGCCCTTTGATCATCTCTGTGGCCTCCTTTGGACCCTCTCCAGTCTGTCCATATCTTTCTTGAATTGTAGGGAGCAGAACTGGAGACAGTACTCAAGGTATGGCCTGATAAGTGCTGAGTAGAGTGGGAAGATGAAGATGGTGAGTTTAGAAATTGGCACTATCATTCTAGAGGACAGGACACAAAATGCACAGAGTTCAGTATAAAGGTGAAAACATGCACAGCTCCCATCTTCAATCCCCTCTTTTCAAAGGCAGAAGGTCCATGAACAGATTTAGCTGTAATAGTAATTAAAATATATTCTCCCTTCATGTGTAGGACAACCCCTGCTTAATATAGTTTGAATGAACCAGCCCAGCAAGATGCACCTTCACATCTCAGAGGTGCCTTCATGACAGCCACAAATATAGGCTACCTGTGTTGCCTAACACACAATTTATACTTGCTTGATTTATGTATAAATCTTACAGCTTTTTGCAATATTTTGTAATTTGACAGTAACAGTAAAACTAATTACCCATTGCATAAATCTTTTTCTGCAAGGTAAATTTCTAATTTGGAGTTTGGTATATTTGGGTTTTTTATTATTATTTCTTGCTTTTACTAGCTTTAGAATGCTGCCATTCACCAAACTTGGAAATTATCACAACAATCTAAATTTTCACATAGTAAAAATATTTATTGCCCTCAGGCACAAAATATTTTGTCATTTGTTCAAAATCTCATTTAAATGAGAAATATGATCAACATTTAATCATTTCTTTAGAAAATAACGTTCAGACATGCCAAATTTTCAATGAACTTATTCATACTGATTCTAATAAGCTGAACAACTTGTTTTGGCTGCAGCTATCTTTTTTCCATATGGAAGTGCTTCTACTAGCTTTCTTCCAGATTATGTGGTTGAGAGGAGGATGTGGAGAAAAGTCCTGTGTTGTTTTTTGTGGCACAAATTCATTTTGGGGACTGAAACATGCAGTATAAATTGCTCTCAGTAAGCCTGAATCCTGAGGGCACATTTTGGCACTATGACAACCAGATCTTTACCTTAGCAGTCTGTGTCTAAATTCACAAAGCATAGAACAGATTTAAGTATGCATCCACTTTACACTAAGCATACATCTGCAGAGACAGCATGCACTGTCACTTAGGTGTCTCACACTACAGCCACTTCTTCAGTCTTGTGCACAAAGGCAATTTTAGCAAGGCTAGGAAGGAAGACACCGGTGACGTTACAGCAAAGAGAGCTCCCAGATCAGTGCAATGAGAAATGGATGCAGTAGAGAGTAGAATAAAATTGCTATCAAAGAAAAGGAAAGGTTGTTTTCTAATTACGTAAATCAAGAGATAAAAAAAGTCTTTTGTACCAAATAAAAATAAAATTATGACAAAGAAAAATCCATAGTTGGTGTGCAATATCACAAGCAGAATTCTCAGCTACCACCAAAAAGGAGTATTCCTTACTTCCTCATAGCTTCAAATACAGATTTCTGCAACCACCTTTGCGCCAGATCAATGGTGTGATTTGCTGAAAATGGGTCACTTATTTTATTAAATTAACTTTCAGTAGCCGAGTAATGGCCACACAAGCAACAGGACTAGAAAAAGGAGGTAGTGGTAATGTACAGTTAGGACTGGGGAAGATGGGACTCTGCTTGGCAAAAGCACCATCTAAAACTGGTTTAACCTGCATGTAAAACTTCAGCCACAGAAAAGAATGGTCAAAGGATGTGAATGAATGTAACATCAAAGTTTAAAACCTTGTGCTTTCCAGAGAATTTTATACTCAGATAGTTGGGCAGAATTTTTTTTTTCATGAATCCAGATTTGTTATATTGTAGAAGAACTTTAAATCATCAATTCTAATTAGAGTCAGAGACCTATGTATTTGATATGCCCTTAGCAACCAATGCACTGAGCCAAAGTCTTTGAGAGAAGAGCTGGTTTTCACTCAGCTGTTAGCTTGAATGAGCACCATGCTCTTGTCTTTGCTTTGATCATCCATCCAGGACAGTGGTCTTCCCTTTACACAGACTCAATGCATGGTGGAGAAATTAGGACAGAAAATGTGCGCTAAGAAGAATTATCATTGAACAAAGACTTTTCTATGGCCTATATGACAACATTTGCACAGATACCAGAAGAAGAAATCGAGACTGGAGTTGCTAAGGCAAAAGGTACACAATTCGCTTCTGTAGCCATGCTAGAAGAAGGGATTTCTGTGTCACCTCCTTGTTCTCTCCTTTAGATCTTGAATTATCAACCGTCACGCTATGGGGAGCAGAGTAAGCATTAGTAAGTGAAGAAGATCATCTTGAAAAGGCCAAACACAAATGTAATAAATCTGGGTAGAACAGAGACCTATAAGGAAAAGGACATCTTCTGGATGACCATACAATATCTGGTATGCACAAGTTTCTGATACATACATGAAAAAATAGTTGCAGAACCAGATAAGAGAACAAAGCAATGAAGAAGTTCAAATAATTTCCTAAGCATCCCAAGTTATTTCAATAGATTATTAAAATAAAAAAGGTATAGAATTATCCAGATTACAATGTATAATTGCTTTAGTACAATGAATACAAAAATGAAGCAATTTTCAAGAACTGGAACAGACTTCTTAAAAGTTTATGTGTACTGAGCCACAACATGGAATATAAAAGAAATAGGGGAAATTAATAACAGACACAAAAACCAGTTTACTGAAGGAATAAACTTTTACAGGCAACAAGAAAAAGGGAAGACAAAAAAACCCAAACCACCCTTGCTAAAAAAATAATTCTTTAAAGTATTTTTCATGTGCATCAAATCAAATTATACTCAACAGAACAGCATTCATATGTGTATATGGAATAGAAATAGCTCTGTAGCTAATGTTGGTAGAAGTGCAAAAGCTTCAAAGACTATGAACAATTTCTCAAGCATCTGAATTCTAGCAAAAGCTTATCTGAGCTATTTTGAGTTACTTTTGGATCTGTAACGCTGAGCAGAAAACCTCTGAAGAACAGCCTCTCTTGTGAGAATTTCAGGCTCTTTTTTTGGTCAGCTGAAAACACTGCAATGGTTTTTCAAATGTCTTCATTGTTGGCCCAAACTCTGAACCTGGGAAGGTCAATGGAAAAAGCTCTCCTATTGACTTCAGTGGGAGGGAGTGAGATCTCGTAGCAAGCATTTTAGAGAAGTTGTACACACTGTGAGAATGTTTTTAAGGTATTTTGGCACTCTTTATAGCATCAACCTTTTCTCTTCAGTTTTGAGTAATTTTCCAGACAAAGATACAAGGGGCACAGAACTTTTCATTCAATCTAAAAGCTTCTCCATTTGCCATGTGCTTAAATTAACTTTGTAAATTCAATATACTGAAAGTCCCTCAAATTACATAACACTAACAGATCCTAAAGGTCATTATATAAATCTTCAATTTTTTTACCTTGGAAGGTAAAATCAAAATTTAAAGTTTAAACGCCTGCAGCTCTTTCCCCTTCCTTTCTCTTTGAGGTCAGAAAAATAGCTGGACAAATGTGTTGGTTTAGAGTACACATGCAAAAATTACACCTACTAGATTATTTAAGTAAAAAAAATCAATTGTCAAATATCACAATCAAATATAATAAGTTCCTGAAGCCATTTCTCTGTGAAAATAAATTGTTTCCTTTTAAAACTTTTTATTCAATAAGCCGTGTGATGAATTCCATGTAGGGAACTTGGCAAATACATAAGTATCGCATGTCATTTTATGGCACAGGTCTTACTTTCTTTAAGTAGGATGTCAGACACAGTTTAGGCTGTATGAGCTGAGCTGTCTGCAAGTAACTGTCATACAGAAGCAGATTCAGACAGAATATGCACAGCTGAACCAGTACATATTTCCAGTCCAGCAGAGTTGTGGCAGAATGCCAAAGGGGCAAATAACATCAAAGCATTTTACAAGCAGAGTGAGGTGAAAGATAATGATCTACAACCATGTTTTTCACATTGTAGTCTGGGAGACAGCCCAGTCCCTACAAGCAGCTGGCATCAGCAAGGCCCAAGAAACACTTCAGGTGCTGGTGTTTCCCTGTTGGTTATTTTGGAATGGGTTGTGCCAGCAGCAGATGACATTAGCGGCGTCCTGTTGTGGGTTAGCCCCGGGAGGCAGCTAAGGCCCGCAGAGCCGCTTGCTCACTCTCCCCAAATGGGATGGGGGAAAGAGGTGGAAGGGCAAAAGTGAGAAAACTCATAGGTTGAGATAAAGACAATAGGGAAAACAAAGCTATGCATGCAAGCAAAGGAAAATAAGGAATTCATTCACTACTTGCCATGGGCAGGCAGGTGTTCATCCATTTCCAGGAAAGCAGGGCTCCATCACATGTAACCACTACTTGAGAAGACAAACGCTGTAACTCCAAACACTCCCCCTTCCTCCTTATTTCCCCTAACTTTTATTGCTGAGCGTGACATCATAAAGTATGGAATATCCCTTTGGTCAGTTATCCTGGCTGTGTCCCCTCCCAGATTCCTATGTACCCCCCATCCTACTCTGTGGTGGGGCAGCGTGAGATGCAGAAAAGGCCTTGATGCTGTGCAAGCACTGTTCAGCGACAGCTAAAACGTCAGTGTGTTATCAAAACTGTTTTGGTCACAAATCCAAAAGGCAGTACCATACAAGCTATTATGAAGAAAATTAACGCCATCTCAGCCAAAACAAGCACGTGTCCCCAGTTTTCAAAGGTGATGCACCCAAAGGAGTTTTCTCGCAGTTCTCAGCATGAGAAGGAAAGCATCCACAGTCATTGTGGTGGGTTAGCCTCAGCTGGCAATCATGCACCCACGCAGCCTCTTGATCATTCCCCTGCCTCCAGCAGGATGAAGCAAGAAAATAGGAAAAACAAGAGAATGAGAAAACTTGTGGGTGAAAATAAAGAAAAGGACATCACTTACTAGCTACAGTTGCAGGCAAAATAGACTTCTGACAATTGAATTTATTGCAAATTAATATAAATATTTGAGGACAATACATGGGCATTAACAAAAACAACAACAGCAAAAAAGAAACAAACATTTACACATTTAGGGAAAACACCTTTCTCCCCCCTTTCCTAGGTTCAGCTTCACTCCCATAATCATCTCCAGGCACCTCTCCTCCCCATTCACAATCTCAGCCTCACTTTTTCACCACAGAGACCTTTCCTCCACCCCTTGATACCACCTCAGGTTACACTGAGTCCCTTCAGTGAGACAGCACACAGTATGTGCACTCAGGATATAGTGCTTTCCTTCCACTGCTCCTTCCTTCCCACTTTTTTCCTACACTCAAGTGTGTGTCCTTCACAGGCTGCACTACCTTCATGGAAACACATGCTCTGGTGTGGGCTCATCCATACATCTCAGTCCTTTGGAGGATATACCTGTCCCAGAAACTTGGTTGATGGGGTCAGCTTTAGCCTGTGGTGGGCCCACTGTGGAGCTGTCTGGAACCAGCAGTGAGCAGCGCAGGGCAGCCCCTGAACTCCTCCCACAGAGGCCAACCCTGAAGCCCTCACCGACTCCCAAAACCTTGCAACCTGTACCCAATACAGTTATGTATTGTTATGCTATGCGGTTTGTCCGTTCCTGTTTGCTGGTTTCCCTTAGCCCAAATAGACATGGGAAAGATAAACGCTCTTCAACTCTTCTGACCCCTATCAGGAACTGAATAGTCTAGAATAACGAGTAATCAATTTCATAATTTCCAAATGTAATACCCATATACACATGGAAATTTCATTTAGAGATCATAGTGTTCCCGTAGAGAAAGTTCCAACCCATCTCACATACATCACTGTATTTTCTCATATCTTTAACCTGTCATAACTGCAATAAAAAACAATTTTCTCTGAAGGTTTTGAGGCTTCCCTGCACCATTAGTATAACATTGTAAAACTCTGCCTGGTTTTACTATTGGCATTATCATAAACAATGCCTAGTCTCAGAGCATTCAATATTTGAATCAGGGATGTATTTGGGTTGAAGAGAATGTTCTTATAACATGAAGTAATGGCAAAAGTCTTCAAAGCAACTCTGATTTTAATAAGTCTTGAATCATGATTTTCCAAACCTCTGGACTTTTGAAATTCTGCCATCACTAAAACCCTGCTTCTATAACACCTCAGATAATGAGTCTTGGTTATTTAAATATATGTCTAAATTGCTACTGGGTTGCTATGCCCTGCATGCTTTTTTATATTAAACCTTATTTTTTAAAGGAATATACTTCTATTGTAATGTAGGTAAATGCCACTCAAAATCTTCAAGGATTCCTATTCAAAGACATAATACAGTTTCTTGGCTCAAAGTAAGTATTAGAAATGTCCCAGTCTTCATTCTCCTTCATTTCTGAATTTTCTAGGAAACCAGAGTATGTTTCATAATCTTCCAACTGAACACTATGATCCAGCAATTTTTGTGTTGTTGCCAGAGGTTCCTCTGAGAATAATTTTTGTAGTCTGCAGACAGTCCTGTCTGATAAGGTCACTTTATACACATAAGGAAGAACTCCCTTTCATTGTTGGCTGTGATATTTAAAATACAGGGAAGGATTATTATTCAAAAATCCTATTTCTATGTTGATCACATTCTCAAGCATGTGCAGTTTTAGCCACAATTACTTTTAATATGCAGACACAGTTAAAGTTTAATATAAGTACACAGCTCAATAAGGCAAAAGAGAATAGCGCCATTTTACAATAACTGGTGTTTACTATTGAGTCATACAGATTATTGTTATAAGACGTTAGGCAAGTACATAAATGTATCGACCTACAAATTAGGAAAAATGCAACTGGTAACATGGACAGAAAGCAATACTGACTTCCCATATAGACTTCCCAGTTTCAGAGGGAAGACACAATACAAGAATAAACTTGTGGTCATTTTAGGACTAGAACTAATGGGGCACAGTTCTGCTCTTGCCTCAGTGTTCTTCTTAGATCACAGGACAGTTGGAAAAGACAATGTTTTCAGAACTAATTAGTGCGTTTTAACCGTTCAGCTTGCATTTCCTGGTATTATCAGGCTTCATATTACAGTGATGTCAGAAAAAACAGGTCCCTGAGAAGTGTCTCAGCTACTGAAATACTCCATATCAATCAGTTGAGAGTACGTACTTCAGATCATTATCATGGGAATAGTATTACTTCATTTTTTCCTGTTTGTTAGCATCATCTTCCTAGGCTATAAATCCCTTGGAGAGGAGTTATTTCTTGCTGTGTATTTTGCACACTTCTTGCCACAGTGGGGCCCTGACCTTGCTTAGGATTTCTGTTTTCTTCAGTATGATTAATTACAATTAGCGGTTAGAACAATAATGGAAACATTTTGATGTTCCAATCAAGACTTAAAGACAGATAGGCATTTTCATTTGCATTTGTAATGTGGGGTTTGATCAGTTAAAAAGTAATCTACAAAAATCCATCTGGAGGGTAAAATAAATTGGTTCCACATCCATCCTGTCACATAAAACTACTGCAGACATTGTCATATGAAAAACAGTCCACATTTGTGTTAATTTCTGATTTGGCATAAGGCACCACTGGTTAAACTTGGTGATGGCAGCTGAGAATTTTACACTAAGAGATGCCTAATGTAAGACATTTGTGAGCTCTGAACCATACAAAGGTACGCAGAAATTAATGTCATTTTATGTAGTTATAACCCTGGATTCCTTAAAATAGCCTTTCAAAATATTTGGGTTTTTTTTTTTATTCAGGAATAAATGAATTCATGGTAAGGTGTGTATTTTATCATCTGGAAAAATGTCAGTAAAATCTGCATTAGTCTGAGGAAACAGATATGCTACCAAGAACTTACTACGAATCACAGCATCTGCTCTGACTCCCTCCAAAAATGCTTTCTAGGAAAAAATGTTAAAGAGAACAGGACAAAATATATAAATGTTGCAGTCTGCTGACCCATATATACACTGTACCTAATAAACATGGGATCTAATTTCGCCTCATGGGATTTTATACCACTGACTTCAATGAGAACAACATTGTATTATCATGAAGATATACCATTCTATACATTATCTTGATTAACTAATTAGCTTAGTAATAACCTTGACAGGAACATTGTGGAGAAGGAAAAATTCAGAGGCATTTTACCGTGAGAAACATTCACATAGAGAAATTCCTTCCATGCCACTTTGTGCACTGTGTCAGTAAAGTGCTGTAAGTTACAAACAGGAGTTTCTCAATCTCCAATATTCCTTTTATAATGGTAACTACAGGTAAATAGGAGAAACCAGTGAGTACTTTCCAGCTATGTGTATTGCAAATAATGATGTTTTGAAAAATAATCAAATGCCATTAAGAAGTTTACAAATTTATTTGGCAAAGTATACATGCTAAAGTAAAATAATATTTTTTCCTATGTAGGACACAAGTTCAAAATGTTGCTTACAGTAGCCTGATTCCTAACACATCTCTTCTGTAAGCTACCTCTGATAGAAGATTACCATTGCAGCTCATTGCACTGTCTTATCATCATCCATTACAATATTCGTCTCAACATTTTAAATCTGTGTTTCTTGAGCAACCTTCTACAGAGGGTTTTGCTGTGATATCTCATCAAAACAAAAAAAGAAAGAGCTAAATGTATGTTATGGTTTGTCTGTATGACTCCAGCTCAAATAAAATGTCACTGTAGATTGTACAAATCACTATGAACAAATACAGTCTTCAAGCCTGGTGTAAAACATCCCCAGATAAGACTCTAAGACTATCAAATGCAGCTTTGGGACACGCTTTTGTCCCCTTCATCTTTAAGCTCATTGCTCAATCCAATTATACACAATTTAGCTTCTGCCAGGATTTGTGTACATTTGTGTTGCAGAGGAGGATTTTTTTGTATGACTCAAGTGTAAAACTTTAGCTTACAAGCCAAAAACATCTTCAAAAGAAACCCATGAAATGAAATAGTAAAAGCATGAGACAGGACTCTCTGATACAAAAAATGACAAAACCCCAAACAATTTCTAAACACATATATTAACTTTCACCTCAATAACTTCTTTTAAATGAAAACTGCAAAATACAATTTGCTTATTTTGTTCATCAGTAAAAAAAAAAAAACTTGTGTGTAAAAAATGTTCTTCCAACAAGAACATGACTGAGGAAAATTTTGGGTAGAGCTATAGCTACACAAAATTCTGAATTCCAGAACAGAAGCCGCTAGGACTTAAAACAAGTCAGCAGTTTTCCAGAAGTTAAATGCTTGTTTGTGTATTACTTTTTGGCATTATTTCCACATTCACTGCAGTTGGAAACACAGGATTAGATCTTTGGTTCTATCCCACTGAAACCATCCGGAACAAAGGCTTCTGGAGTATTAGTCTAGTCCTTAGGATACAAATATTTTCAGTTTTTCGTGGCACACATTGTTGCAGAAACCATTCTGGCAACTGAGGACTAAATGACCAAGAAACTTTCTCTAGCCCTCTTTACATTCTAGATTTCTCACACGAAGTAGAAGGCCAAGTGAGTTGACGTGATTCTGCTTGAGGATTCCTCAAAGTACAGCCAGTGGTCTTAAATAGCTGTAGGACACCACTAGAACAAGACTGGCTGTTGGAATCATTCTGGAATGCATTTCAAGTTCTGACATGCATTATTTTAGCCTGGTCACATGATTTTAGTCACATGATACCCTAACAGTTTTGAAGTCACATTTATTCTAGTAATGTATTAAATGGAAAAATATCCTAAGAAATATCAGAGGATTTTCTATTACCAATGATCCCACTTTCCAGCGTAATGGTTCTTGGCCAAAGGTTAGAATCTCATCTTGAAACAGAAATCCTAGAATCACAGAATCTTAGAATGCTTTGGGTTGGAAGGGACGTTTAGAGGTCATCTAGTCCAACCCCCCAGATGTAAGCAGGTACATCTTTTACCAGATCAGGTTGCTCAGAGCCCTGCCCAACCTGAACTTGAATGTTTCCAGGGATGGGGCCTCCACTACCTCTCTGGGCAACCTGTTCCAGTGTTTCACCACCCTCATTGTAAAAAAAATTCTTCCTTATATCCAGTCTAACTCTACCCTTCTTTAGTTTGAAACCATTACCCCTTGTCCTGTTACAGCTGGGCCTGCTAAAAAAATTGTCCCCATCTTTCCTATAGGCCCTCCTTGGGTACTGAAGGACCGCAGTAAGGTCTCCCTGCAGCCTTCTCTTCTCCAGGCTGAACAACACCAACTCTCTCAGCCTGTCCTTGTAGGAGAAGTGCTCCAGCCCTTGGATCATTTCTGTGGCCCCCCTCCAGACTTGCTCCAGCAGTTCCATGTCCTTCTTGTGCTGAGGGCTCCAGAGCTGGACGCAGTACTCCAGGTGAGGTCTCACCAGAGCAGAGCAGAGGGGCAGAATCACCTCCCTTGACCTGCTGCCCACACTTCTTTTTATGCAGCCCAGGGTACAGTTTGCTGCCTGGGTTGCCAGCGCACATTGCTGGCTCATGTCCAGCTTTTCCATCAGTACCCCCAAGTCCTTCTCCACAGGGCTGCTCTCAGTGCCTTCACCCCCCAGCCTGTATATTGGAGGCTGCCCGGACCCAGGTGCAGGACCTTGCTCTTGGCCATGTTGAACCTCATGATGTTCACACAGGCCCACCTCTCCATCTTGTCCAGGTCTCTTTGGATGACATCCCATACTTCTGGTGTGTCAACTGCACCACTCAGCTTGGAGTCTTGCTGCAAACTTGCTGAGGGTGCACTTGATCCCACTGTCTATGTCATTGATGAAAATATTAAACAGCACTGGTCCCAGTACAGACCCCTGACAGACACCACTTGTCACTGGTCTCCATTTGGACATCGAGCCATTGACCACTACTTTCTGGATGTGACCATCCAAGCAATCCCTTATCCACCAAACAGTCCACTCCTCAAATCCGTACCTGTCCAATATAGAGAGAGGATGTTGTAGGGGATCATGTCTAAGGCTTTACAGAAGTCAGATGACATCTGTTGCTTTTCCCCTGTCCACTGATGCAGTCACTCCATCATAGAAAGCCACTAGGTTGATCAAGCAGGACTTGCCATTGGTGAAGCCAAGAAATTATGTACAAGATTTTGTTAACAACATTTCAGCTTGCATAGCACTTGATTACATAAGCAGAAAAAGGAGGTTTCTACTAAAAAATTTGGATTTCAACCAAAGTACTAAGTTTTTTGGTAGGACAACACCTGAGGGGCTAACCTACTAACTCTGCTGGGATCACCTATGCAAAAGAATTATAATTGATAGAATCCAAGAGTAATTTCTCAGCATTCTGTTATTACTTCAGGGAAAAATGAAACTCAATCTAGGAAAAGGGATCCAATCAGGATTATACTGTGTCATGCTAACCTCTGGCTGCTGTCAGAGTACATCAAAGCTGTTAAAAGCACTGTATATTACAGCAGACAGGTCAAGTGGCCTTAACCTGGCACTGGACACTGCAAGAAACATGTGACCATAAGATCAAAGGATGGAAAAATAACATTTAAACTACAATTCACAATGATAAAATCTCAGTGCACATCGCATGCCACCTGAATGTCTTCTGTTGCAGTGATCTGTTCATATGGGGTAAAGGTTGTGTTTCTGCTCTAATCAGCTTGAGTGTCTGACTTAAAACAATCCACAGCAAAACCCCAGTGTTTTAGAGTAAAAATTAATAGTCATACTTATCTATGTTAAGTAAGGGTAATCGGTTTTAGTGTGATATGTAGTTAAATGATAGACTACACTCATCCCTGATATTACATTTATTTCCCATTCCAGAATTAAAAGACCCATAATCTTTAATCCTAAAAACCTAACATGCAAACATAATACATGTACAGCCTTCAGGCCCAGGATAAAATGTAGTACGCAAACACTCAACCTAAATATTCCTATTGTCCCCCAGCTGAATGAGTGCCTCCCACCTACTTGTTATACTTTTACCATCTCTGAGTTATCACTGCGAAATGATTTAATGACTTATCAAGTCAAGTACGGTTATGCGTGTTCACTGGCTTTCAGATATGCAGTACAAATGGTAATTATAACCATTCTAAATGATACATCTTCCCAGTGCTTCAAATTCAGTGAGTTAACCTTAAATGCAAGGCAGATTTAAAGATGAACAATTTACTTAGATAAAGGAAAACAGAAAATATAATTAATCATTTGCCTATCCTTCAACCCTAGTTTACAAAACCATGGTGCAACTTTATTGAGCTCAAAATTGAAGGGTGACAAGGTTAATACATAGCTTTAGACCTCATGGTTTCATTAGCAAACACATTACAGACTGCAAAGCTGAACTGACAGTAATGCTAGGCCCAAACAAAGTAAATAATTACTGGCTTGGCAAATGAGGAAGCACTTGCAGAGTTTGTTTACATTTGGGTTTTGGAAAATTCACGTTGGCAACAAGTCAAATACAGTTTGACTAGTAACTGTGACAATTGCTCACAGATGCAGCTGGAAGAACAACAAAAGAATGGATTTATGGTTCTTTTCTCCCCTGCATTTTTCCCCTTTGTTGCCTTTTTTCTTGTGCTGTTTCTTCTATCTTTCTCCTTTTTTTTCCCTCTCTTTTTTTCTTTTCTTTACCATTTTGGATCAGTAACAAACTTGTAGCCACAAAGATAAGTGGGTTTTCATGGCAGATGGGCCTTGGAATGTATAAAAATCTCATGTTGCGTTTTGTCTTTTGGCCGTATACTGGAAAAGACACAGCTGTGTTCAAGCTGCACTCATAAAAGCTTTGCTCCCTGACAAAACATATAAGTGCCCTCAATTCTTGTAGGCCTGTACTGGATTTTCAAGAGCAATGCATCACTTCCATGCTGGTGCTGCACTGTTTAACAAACTTTATCAGATGCCAAAGGTACAGAATTGTGTCTAGCCTCAATTACTTCTACGCAAGTCATGGTTTGGCTATATAAGAGAGCTTGAACGTATCGCTTGGAATCCAAATAATCAGGCCACCTATGAAAATGGAAAATAATTCAACATCCTGTAGTCGATCTAGAAATATTGTGAAACTACATTTCCCTTTCCAATATTTTATACCGAATGCAGTTATTTTAAACACTGAATATATTTGACTTCCTAATATGCATTAGTATCAGAGGGTGAAGAATCAGTAAGAATCAAGCATTAAAAAAGAAAGCTCACAGAGAATCAGACAATTATATAACATATAGTCAACTGATTATATACAGAAGAGGACTAGTCATGTAAACTCAAGAAAAGTTTGTGAGCAGAAAACAACAGTAATTGTTAGAGCTCACTTTCAGTCAAAGTGAACTGAAAGAGTTTGGTCAATTCTTGTCAGATCAGCTCATTTCATCAAATGTATTTCACATAGGAAAATTAAGATTCCTAATCTGACCAACAGAAACCATCTTTATCTTCCCTATTTAGTGAACTACCAAACTGAAGTCTCATTAACCTATGCTTCTGAACACTACAATACCACCAAAAGAATTTGAAATTAAGTGTACAGATCATAAACAGGAACTTTTCTGATTACTTGTGCATCTTAATTATTTTGCAGTTATTTACAATGTATTGTTTATAGTATGCTAATGTCACTACGTTTTTATTAGGCTTAAAATAATTAAAATAAAAACTGTGTTAAATTACATTTCTGCATTTCACAGAGCAACTATAAAATAGCATAATAATTTTCAATGCTCACTGCATTTGTCTCAGGAAAACAGACTGAGAAGGAACAGTCCTCTCTGAAGAGGGATCAGACGAGAATATACTATCCATACATACTCCTTCAAGGCCTTGGGTAGAGGACAAGATTTTCTCAGCTTGCTGACATTCACTGATTAAGGATAAGAAAAAGCCATGTGTGCTGTCTTTCCAAGCTAAAGGTGCGTTGACATCTGAATATTGCATAAGAGATTGTACTGTGCCCAAGACATGGCTTTATTTTTCTTTAACTGCTCCATTATTCTCTGTGCAGGGGGTGTGTAGGGTGTGTAGGAGCAGAGACAAAATATCTGTGGAAAGCTGCAGCATATGAACATTGTCAATTGAAACAAATGAAGCTATTCAGTAAAATTTAGCATTGTTAATTGATATCATCATCACTAAGTTTTCCAGTAACATCTTGGAAGAAAGTGTGATTAAAAAAGTTTAGAGCTATTAAAGTTCTCAATAGCTGCAGAAAAAAGTACATTTGTAAATATCAATTTAACCAGGGAAAAATCCATAACGAGAAAAAACAATGAGAAAATGGCATGGTGGAAAGTACTTCCAGACGGTGTATGAACAGAGGGCAATATTGATTAAGGTATATTCCAGTCAATATACAGATACTTCAATGCTTTAAATGCAGTGGCTTTGATGGCCTAAAGGGAACGTTGTTCCACTGAGCACAAAGGTTAGATACCCATGCTCTAACAACGTGGAGATGTGATACAGTGTAATTGTTATGGGGAATCGGAGCCTTACACAAAATGCCAAAAGTGCTAAATATCAAGGAGGCAGGCAACACTGGCAGAAATGTATTGTTTGTTTGATTTTAACATAAACATTACTTGCGTAAACCTTATAATGACATTTCAGCAATATTGCATTTATCACCTCAATATCAGTAAGTGTCCTCTAAACTTATCCCTGCTAATGTTAGTGAACAGCAGAGAACGCTGGTGAACTACATGGAAGTTTGAATTTCTTTGCAGAGAAACGGCATCATTACATTCATGTATTTTATAAAAAATACTTGTTTTTTCCTTACCTTTTGCCCCAAACCCAACAATATTATTTGGACATCAGAAAATTTGCCTCACTATGGGCACTTTATTGAGAAATAATTAGTAGGGAATGACTCTAAAGCTCTTCCAGAACTCACAGTGTTCTGCTGATGCCCAAAGGAAGGTCTGTGCATCAAATAAGTGACTGTGACACAGTGAATGATACCTGCATTGGCTTTACTTTTTCACTTCCCCAGCGTAGAAAACTGGCTTTAAATAGCACCTTCTAAATCTGCACAGTTCTTAAAACCATATCTGCCATGAGCAGACTTACCTTTGATTCTCTGCAACTGCCTCTTCAGGTTTGATGGGAGTCGCAGCAATTTAGCAGAAGAGTGATGTTGTTTTTTACAACCAGTGTCAATGCCAGTTCATGAATTTGCAGCTGCCCTATTCTCTACAGACCCAAACCTGTTTGATCTCAGTCTTTACCATCTGCTATCTCATGACTAAACCAGAGGAATCATTTCCCAAACTCAGGTAATCATCATCTACATTAAGACAGGTCGGGGTTGGTATGCCCCAAGAGCATTTTAATCTTTCCAGAGATCTGACTTGTCCTCTATTGTTTGATATATAAAAAAGTTTATTCTTTAACACTGATTTCATTTTCAGGAGGATGAAAACTGAAATGCCTTGGTAGAAACAAAAGCTGTAGAGCTTTATCTGCGCTACGTATAACCTGACCAGAATTTAAAATGGCCACCCACATCACCACTGTATCACTTTGTGTTACGCAGACTTCATTTGTTGAATTCAGTGGTCACTACAGATGCTCGAGATCTCTTAGTATCAGGCACATACAAAGTAAATCTTCAAAACAATCTTTGCATATAAATGCATATATCTGATAGAAATCGAAGATTGCCTCAATAACATGCAGTGTGCTCCACTAACCCTTTCCAGTGATAAATCCCATTAACAGTAATAAATCTCTTTGGGTATGCATCACAAAGTGTTTAAAAGGCAACACATTTTTTTTTATTTTTAGAACAGTTAGCTTTTTTCCAAAACTGAAAAATATTTGCAAAAATGCGTTAGAGTAAATCTGAGCAATTTCTGTGTTCATCAGCAACTGATAGCTGTGACAGTATGAGAAGCAGTTTTTCAGGAGTGGCATCTGATTTTGCAGACTTACCTTGAGATGTCAGATAAATATATTGTATTAGAAGATGAGATTCAAGTTGCAAGCTCAAGCAGGAAAAACATAATTAAGGATGACTAAATGTAATGTCTCTGTCTTTACTAATATAATGCATCAGTCCAGTGTAACAAAATACTAACCAAAACATTGCCATGGCACTGATAGGCAGATTCTACATTTACTCGAGGATTACACTAATAATTATCAGCAAGGTCGAGGTTGAACATGCCCTGAATAATCTGGAATGCCCGGCAGTTAGAAGTTTTTACATGCCAGAGGAATTTCCTAACTAGAGCAAAGAAAATAATTTAGGACGGTAAGAGACTGTTAATTGTTTTAATACCTCAGAGGGTTTCTAGAGCTATTCTACCTAACACTTTGGAGTTGAATATATGCGAAATATTGAGACTTGGAGTAAAGCCCTCTGAGCTAAGGGAAGGGCAGCAGAAGTGAACACCTTGCTCAGCAGAAATAACCATCATTTGATCCCATTGCTCTGTCTTGTGGCCCTCACAAAGAGCATAAGAGAATAAGTACCAATAGTACTTACCATGCCTTGGTGAGATCTTGGCAGAGTTTATCTGAGATTAATTCATTGTAAGATGAGTGGAAAAGAAAATAAACTTCAACAGCAATTCAAGTATACAAAGTATCTATATATGTAGTACTGCTTGGAGACAGAAAAAAAAATGCTGTTGCCTGTCGATGTCTGGTAGATTGGTTGGTTGCTTTAAAGATTTTTTAATGGCCTCAAGAAAATAGGTCTGAGTTTAACCAAGTTTAGCACAGGCTACCTTTTAAGAAACAGAACGTATGAGTTAGGCTTAACATTTGCGAATTCTATACAGTTGCACCTAACTACTAAACCCACAAAAGACCTAGGAAGCTGAAGTAATTCACTAGGTTTTAGACTGCTGAATTTTAAAGCACTGAAATTTAAGTCTGAATATTGCAACCTGAGACACTGCCAGTCAAAACAGGAACGAACCTGACAAAAAAGAAGAAACTATTCAATGCGTTGATCCTTTTTACCTAAAGTGTACTTTAATTTGTATCTATACTGTGATCACATCTTTGCACATTCATAGTACTAGTCAGGATTTTGAAGTTTAGTATGAATGTTCAGATATTCAGATATACACTTAAATAGTATAAACATTCAGTGTGAACTTAAAATACTAATTTCTCTTTCAAATGTATCATCGAAGTTTAAAACATAAGAACAAGAGTTTTGTTTTCTCTTACTAGGGAAAAATAAAAAATGGAATGAGATTAAGTAGATATATTATAGCAAAATATTGATGAAAAATGTCCTGATACAGAAAAAATTAAACCAATTCACTGCTACCAAGGTCTATTTTTGCTGTGACTCTTGCAAGCCATCAATGAGTAAGTCAATAATCTTATTTTAATATCATCTCCTCTTTCTACTCTTGCCTTTTGCTTTCCACTGTCCTGTTGCTTCTGCATTTTCCTATGAAGAATTGGACCAAAATATCTTTGAGACAGGGACCTCACAGAGTTTCTGAATACAATAAACTGCCTAGCCCAAACTGGGGAAGTGTGAAATAATAAACAAGCCAGCCAACCAGCCCTCACACTTCATCATCTCCCAGTGGCTTGCAGTAATATTTGAATGCATTGTTCCATCTCATAAAATCTGGCCATAATACAGTACTTCGGGGAATCAGGAAATAATGAAATTGCTGTCACTGTTGGCTCTGTCTACATTATACCAGGGCTGAGCCTGATGTGGCTAAGGGACACAGATACCATGTCTGCTCTGTTTCCTCACACAAAAGCAGTCAGGCAGGTCAAAGCAGATATTTCCCACTGCACCTCCATGATCTTGCATCTTACCCTTCAGCAGACCAAAGGCCTACCTGGCCAATCAACCAGATTTTGACCTTCTCTTGGTTTTGTTGTCAAAACAGAAAACATCAAACTAACCATAAATTCAGGTCTAGGACATTTTAGCTAAGAGCTGAGAAGTACATAAGGAATAATATTAGTCACGGGTTTAGAGCACATGATGCTGGTCATTGAATTGGTACAAACCTAATCTGTTGGCTTAAAACTATTTAAAATCTATGAAAGGGTAATCTTGTCACCGTATGTTCCATGGTGACAAGATTACCCTTTCATAGATTTTAAATAGTTTAAATAGTATCCTTTTTATTTCTACAGTCAATATAAAAGACAATGAATGTGAAGCAGAACAAAAATAAAGTTGTATGGCATTTCAGGAGAAAAGTTTTGCTGCATTTACCTCAATGTGAATCACATGCCCAATGACAGCTGATATTCAGGCCAAAGAACATCCTTTAAACTTGCTGTTACTGACCATGTAAGCACACTAATGTATTTTAGTATAAAATCAAACAGATTATCCTAAACCACCTTCAGCAAGAGGTTTAAGTCACTGAATGCCTTCAGTATGAGTTCAGAGACCAGAAGAACCACACACAAAAGATGTTCTGCATTCCTCAGACTTTGGGAAAGTTTAAATTGCAGTTCTCATGGAGAAATCATGAGATGCAAATTGGTGAACAGGCTTTATTAATTCAGCTGTTAACTTGTTTTGTTTATGCAATCCTGGGCAGAACAGGGAATTTCATTGGTTCTGTTTGATAGAAACTGTTAACTCCAAGTATGTACATCAAATCAAACACATGGAAAATTAAAATGCTGCCTCCAAATTTAAAAAAAAAAAAAAAAAAACAAAACCAAAAACTGTGAATCACATTGACCAAAGAAAGTCATTGATGGGGACAGACTTTTTGGTAGGGCCTGTAGCAGTAAAACAAAGAGTAATGGTTTTAAACTAAAAGAGGGTATATTCAGACTAGGTATAAGGAATAAATTCTTTATGATGAGGGTGGTGAAACACTGGAACAGGTTGCCCAGACAGGTGGTGGATGCCCCATCCCTGGAAATATTCAAGATCAGGTTGGATGGGGCTCTGAGCAACCTGATCTAGTTGAAGGTATTCCATTGCAGGGGGGTTGGACTAACCCAACCCAAACTATTCTATGATTCTATGGAAGTGGGGTCTAAAAGCCTATCTGTGGGAGAGCTGTGGGAGGAATAGTGATAATCCATTAATAGCGTCTTTAGAGAAGAGTTATATGTGAAGTCTTTCTAAGCTTTGAAAGCTGTAGGTTTTCCCTCATATAACCCAAAGTTGCTCAAGGACTCTGGCAAATCTATAGTAGGTGGGAAAAGATTTCACTCTTTCAGTTAAAAAACAACAGAAAATAGTAACAACACATCCCCTGGATGGGAGGGGCAGGGGGGGGAAACCGCACTCGACTACTCTTTCTCCCTCTCTCTCAAGAGTTACCTCATAATTTTTCTTTATTTCTTCCTTAGTAAGCTTGTCCCTCTTTCTTAAAGCAGTAAGACATCACACTATTTATTGATCTATTTTCCTCACATAAAGGAGTTCCTGAGCATACTTAATTTTTTAAAGAAATGTATCTGCATAACATTGTACTTTGTTAAGCTTGCTAGAGGCATCATTGGAATAAGTTTTTTCTTAAGAACCCTGTTTGGGTTTCTCAAAACAACAGGGAAACCTTTATTTCAACTATACCATGTCTCTTTTGTTATTTGTAGTCCCTCTGGGCTGCTTAGAGACACAGCAGAATGCTACTCTGCCTCTCTAACCTCACCTTCTGGATCCTGAAAGGCCAAAACACAGATATCTAAATCACTTCCATTCTGACTTCCTAATGAGCAGATTTATCTAACAGAAATGTCTGCAACTATTGCACTAATGAATGAAGAGCATCTAATGTATAAATAATCAGTTTCAGTTCATATAATTATGCACAGAAGAATCAAAATATAAATACAGCGAAGCTAGCAAACCATGAACAAAAATACGCCATCAAAATCTTTACATTGCCTCCTCCCTCCCCCCAGCTTTCTTTATTTAGGCAAAGCTAATTTATGATCAAAATCTGTTCCATAGTATTTTAATGGTTCTTATATTAGACATCAGATCTTAGCTTTGCATTTCAGTGTTTCTGGCCTGTATTTCAGTTTTAACATGTGAACAATTCATACAATTTTGTATAGTATTGATAGCTTCAAAATGTCTAAACAGCTTACAGTATTTTTCATATTTTACATATGACTATGTAAGTCTGATTCTCACAGTCTTGTAACTCATATTGTAAATTGTTGGAAGCATGTATTTTAAATGTTTATATGTAATTCTACGTTACATATGGATTCTGCATACCTCTGGTTTCCATCTGTGGACATATTGAGACTAGCCATTTATTATAAAAGCTTTCACCTAGCAAAATATTAGGATGCTTAAATTGTACATCAAGGACTAGACTGTTCTTGCTTGCTATCAGTTTCTTTATATAGAGGCAAGAATTTTAATGTCTTTCTACAGGCATTCACCTAGGTGATCACATTTTGCCAAAATCAGTAGATTTTTCTCAGATCCATAAATGGTGTAAGTCAAGAATTGCAAATAATTTTAGTGCAATTTTTAGGCACACTGCTATCAGCTATGTTTTCAAGACAAACCCCCAAAATTTCAGCCTTAATTAATCTCTCTTCTCCATTGTAATGGTGCCCTTCTATGGAAAAACCAACACTTTTCCCAAATAAAACCATGTCACAACATGATAGACCACTAGTTATGTTTGGACTTAAAACTAGGTGTAGCTAGCAAAATAATACTGTGTAATAATACCACACCTGAGTTATGTTTATGGTCCATTAAAGAAAACCAGTTGTAGACTCTCGCTTGTTAATATGCTGAGCTATGAACCTTCAGCCAGACAGGATCAAAGTACAGCTTTGCTCTGCGGGTAAAGTAGCCTTTTATAGAACAGTGCACGCTGGCATTATTTACTTCTTTCTTAAAATACAACAGTAACAATCTGGCAGGCTCCTAATCTGTTTACTGGCCTCCAAATGCAGAGGATTTATTTAACATTTATCATCAAGCTGACCTGCCTCATAATGACATATCATATTGCAGGAAATGAAAGAATCATATTCCCCTGCTTTTTCTGTGAAAATAGAAATTTATGCTCAAAAACTCTACTTTCTCTACTCGTTAGATGTAAATATGTCAGAGAGACATTAAAATGGCATTCAATATAGACTACTATTTTTAAAACAAAGTTGTCAGTCTACTGCTGAATTGCTCATAAATTCAAGTTTGAATAAAGAGATCAGATTACATTAAATGCATTTTGGTATCTATAACTTTCTGCAATGAATTAAAACTGGCTGATCATGTCTCAAGTGCATTTCATTTTCCATTGATTCATGTACTGCAATATAACCTTCAAAATTCCCTTATGCCAACAAACTCACTCAGATATGCTGAGTGCAGGAGCAGATTGAAGTGGCTGTAAGATTGAAAACTGTATCAAGGCATCAGATAATGCAGCAGTGGTATAATGAAAGTATAAACAAAACCTGTAAATGTACAAATTACTGTTCATATAATCCATTGCTGAATTCAAAGGAGAGTTGTGGTGTAAGAAGAAGATATATTAAACCAGAACAAATCAGTAAGGTCACTATATTGAGATTGTTTCATTCTGTTACATTTAAGAATTTTCTATTCAGGACTCAGCACTGAAAAATATTTACTGTCCTGTTCTCTGGAAATAAACTTTATCCCAAAGTCAAATTTAAAGCTAAGGTGTTTTAAAGGCAGGACTAAGAAAGCATTTCATCTCTCTCTGTCACCTGCTTGGTTTTTAAGTTACTTTCAGAAATAACCTTTTATACTTTCCTTGTATATGAGCTTTTTGTTCCTGTGTTGTGAAATCCAATCCATCCTTTAAAGGCTTTTTAAGCTGGCAAAAATGCGTTACTACTGATCTAGTAACTTCTATTGTTTCAGTGGTAGCTATGGTTATGGATGAATGCTTTCAACAGAAGTTAAAAGAGATAATGAGTCTTTAATGATACAAAATCAGAGCCTTGTGTGCTTAGTGAAGCCTGACATAAGCTTCAGCTTTCAGTTAGTTAGGACAGCTTACGCTGTATCTTAGCTTTCCACAATGAAAATACCCACAAAAGTGTTTTCTTGCACGACTTTGTATCTCCCAAGATACTACCAGCAGAAGTTACCTGTGATGCTAAATGGTTAAACGACATGAATTGTGGGGGGGAAAAAAAAAGGAAAAAAGGAAAAAAAAGACACATCTGGCAGTGATGAAAATAAAACTCAGTTTTGGTAATTCAATCTCTCTGTTTATGAATCTTTTGTTGTCATCCTTGTGATTTTCCCATAGACTTCTCCTCCACAAAGATATGAGAAAATTGCACTCATCTAAGACTACAGCACAGCAAGACTGATAACACAGATGCCTCCTTACATACCTGGTAAAGGTTATGTTTAAACAGGATGTTCTTAATCCGAGCATAGACTGTAAACTGTGATAAAATATGCGTATCTTTGCCTTGTAGCTGTGTGGGTCCATTGATTTTGAACTAGATTGGCTTTGCCTGCATTTACAATGGACTGTACATGATTTGCAAGTGGGAGATCGCGTGTCCAGAGCAATGCATTTGCACTAACTCCTGCTTCCGGGCAAACCCGATTTGCATGTGTTTGACCAGCCTCTTGCCACTGTATCTCCACATTGGTATAGTAATGTGTTGAATCAAATCCACCATGAAAGGCACAGGATCAAAGAAAGAAATACTTGTACCATTCACCCAAGTGTCTGCCCTTTAAATAGCTTACTTCTTGCACCAAGTAGAAGATTAGCGATGATAAATAGATTGACTGCTATTTCAGTCACAGTAACATGCTATGAAAACATCTTGCATTCAGTGGCTAATCCAGACTTCTCCCTTCTCTGCCAGACCACAAACCTTTCATCATAAACTTCTCCATTCATCTTACACTGGCATGAAGGGGCGGCCCATATTGAATGCATCTACAGATGTTTTATTAGTAGCACATGTTTTAGATGCTGGAGTTATATGAGAGCATACTGTGATTCAGCTGCAGGTGTTTACTAAATAGGAAATAAGTGAAAATATCATGGAGACACTCTAGTAATGAAGCAGTTCAGTATTAATTTAATTTACTCCGTGTTTATATTAACTGATTTAAATAGAAATCTGCTGCTCTTCTGAGTTCATTCTGGTTCCCCATGACACAAATTTCCCTAGATATGCCCACTTCCAGTCCTCTGACCAGCCCTTCTACACTGTCATTTTTAGGAACGAAATGTCAGCTCCACACTAAAGGGAGAAATATGCTGTTCACATATCGTCAGGGTGCCATGGGGGTTGGTGGTGGGGGGAGTCCCCGTGGAGGGGCTCAGGGCAGGGCCTGGCAGCCAGGGCCTCTCCAGAGGTGGGGCAGCCAGTGGGCCCAGGCCGGGATGCAGGCCGGTGGGTGGGCCTGGCTCAGCAGGGCCCATGGCTGGGCAGTGCAGGGCTGTGGGGAGCGGTAGAGGGGCCATGCTGCAGCATGGCTGGGGCCCAGGGGGGGGACTGCTGGCCCCGGGGGCCTGACATGGACATGGGGTCCTGGGCCGGGGCGGGTGGGGTAGCCCATTGGGGCTGACATGGAGTCTTGGGCTGTGGGCAGGGTGAGGAAGCCCCGGTGGAGGCTGAGCGGGGCCAGTAGAGGCTGTGGGTGCTCTCAAGGATATGGCAGATGTTGAGAAAAGGTTTGGATGATTCAATACTTAAATTTATCTAAGCATGTAATACTCAATTCCTGATTATTTTTTTTTTGAAAACCAAAGTGATAGAAAGGGATTTCCAAGTGAATTGTCACGTAATTAGTATGGAGAAGTTTTCATTTCCTCTTATTACTCATAGTAGTAATCAGTTTATCGTTCCTCCATGTAACTTTTATTTGTCTTCTATAGTGCCTCTGTAATTCTGAAGGAAGGGTAAGCCATAACCTTTGAAAAATTATTAACAAAAAAATAGTGAATAAATATCACATCTCTTCTGTAATGGATACTTTACATTAAGAAAGACAACTATAAGCTCCTAAATGTCTGGAATCTGAAGTAACCGCATAGGGTATAGCAAAGAATCAAATTACCGTGTTCAGACTCAGAGCCATGTTCAGATACAGCACAAGAAAGCCACAGATAAGAAATCAAAGGATAAAAAACAGCACTTCCTTTCACTTAATACTTTTAAACTTGAAGATCAGGTTATTTGCAGCTACTAAGGGTTTTTGACCCTTAATCGTTAACAAAAAGGAAAACATTCCCATTTCTTTAATATGCTCATAATGGAAGGTTTATGCTTTCATTCACTAAAAATATAGTTAAACAGCCATTTAATTTCAAACATACTGCAAGTCCAAAGAACATATTGACATTAAGAACATTAAGAAAAAAAAGCAATTTAAGATTAGATTTAGTCTTGTTAGAAGGTGCATCCTGTAAGCGTCAAGACATGTAAGAATGCAGCAAAACATAAAGCACATATGCCAGAAGTCTAACAAAAACAGTTTTCCTAAGGTTAAAAAGTGTTTGAACTGCTGTTTTCAACAACAGCTTCTGATTATTTTACAGATGCTTATTAAGAATCTGTACTTTTTATTCAAAACATCCACATTTAGTTTTTCAAGTACCTGTTTATAATACATATGACAGGTTTCACCTTAAGGGTAAAAAGAAAACATATTTTCTAACAAGAATAGTAAAGATAGGTATGAGTTAGGATTTTCAGAAATGTCTTCAGGAACAGGAACAGTAAATCACATACGTTATCAGTGTGTATTTGGATTAGTGTTGCACCACAAATAGTCCAAATGTATATAATGCAACTCATTTGGATCCTTCAAAGAAAACAGCCCCATTTCAAAGTAAAATCAGTTGATGATAGCAAGTTTCTATCAGTTCCCATCTTTGTACTTTGAAGCAAATGTGTGAATACTTCATTAATATCTTATCAAATCTTGCCTAACCATGTAGGACTACACTGTGTTTATACAAACTCTTTTATGCAGGCACTGAATAGCTATTCTGCTTCTGGACTACCCTCAGGAATGAAATAAGCTGAACAAAATTGAGAGGTGAGTTGTGTTGCTAGTCTTTACAACATTTTGTTCCTTATTCTCCTTTTCCAGACCATTAATGAGTTTATAGCTATCTATCCTACCCACCTTCAACCATTTTCAGATCAAGAATACTAGTATATATCTTTGCTTCCTTCTCTGCAGTTTTTCTATTATATGATTCCTGAGATGGTGGTAGAACTGTATACAGTATTCAAAACATGGGTACACCAGTTACACTGTGTTGATTTAATGATATTTTCAGTTTTCTATTTCTATTAAGATAATTTACAACACTGTTTACCTTTTTGACACTGTCCATTGAGCTGATGTGAGCCAAGAACCAAGAAGTTCCAGACCTTCCAGAGGGGCAATGAGTATTTTGTATTCCATCACTTAATTACTTATTTTGTATTCCATCCTTAATTAGGTTATATATTTCTTACATGCACTATTTTTCACCCAGTTATTCTGAAATTCTTCTGTAGCTCTTTGAAGACTTCTCAAGAATTGGCTGTCTTGCTTAATTTGGTATCATAGACGAACTTCATCACTTTTAGCATATTTTTTCTCAGTGATATGTAAATAAGTTAAACAGAGCAGAGCCTGGGAAACCTCTTTTCTTTTTGAAAACTGCTAATGAATTCCTAGTCTCTGTTTCCTATCTTTAGTCTGTTATAAATCCATAAGATGACCTTCCCTCTTATCCCATGACACAATTTATATTCTGTAAAAATTTGTAGTGAGACATTTTATCAAAAGCTTTTTGAAAACAAAAGAAAACTGGAACAATACTATTATCCATAACTGCTTTCTTGTTTCCTCAAATATTTAATGGAAGCCTAAGATATGACACCTCTTGGCAAAAGCAGTGCTGACTTTTTATTGGCATATATATGTTTTTTAATCCTTTTCTAATTATACCTTTCACAGTTTGCCTACGACTAAAGATCTGTTAGTCAATAGTTTGCTACATCATCTTGCAATGCTGTTGATGATCATTTGCCATTCTCCGTTTCTCTCATGTGGTACATTATTCCTATGAGACAAAAATTAAATCACTTTTCATCACATAGCAACTTTAACCTAACATAAAAAGGCTTTGGAATTCAAAAGAAATATTCAGTTCACATTGTTCTTTAGGCAGAAAAAATAGGAAAAATATTTATCTATTCAGCAAAGAAGTTACACATTGCTCTTTTGAGGACATCATCTATGCATATTCTCATAAATACATAACATTATCTAGCATAAGTATTTTATAAATCTCTGCACTTTTGCAGCTCAAAACTGAACAAGGTGTGTTTAATATGTATGTAAAGACCCTCTATTTCAGGTGGGCTTTTATTGTCTACATTTTCAGGTGATGGATTAAAAACTACGTCCAAAGCATCAGTATTTTGGGCTGATGAACCTCATGTAACTTTATTTCATAGAAATAGTGGGCCAAATTCAGTAGTGATATTATTTCTTAGACTAATTGAGAGATATAATGCATTACACAAGGGTGTTCACACACAATGATTTGAAGTACTTAATGTGTAGTAAATGTATGCAACAGATTAGTTCACACTAATATCCTCATGTTAGACAATCTCAGGTAAAATGTAGAAGCCAACAATTTCTATTTTTTTTAATTTCAAATATGTGTCAAACAAGTGCTTTGTTCCATTACCACAAAAACTCTTGGCTTTGTTCTTCTATATGACTATCTTTTCAGTTTATGGTCTTCATTTTGTTATTTCTAATAAATCGAAGAAGAGACTAACTCACCATGGAACATTGTGTAAAAATAGGACAAAGAAAGAGAGATAAATCCAGGGGCTGTGGATGGAGGAAAGAAAATTGATTTATTTGCAGAAAGGTTTCTGTGGACTAAGCCTGGAAATGAGAATGTGTTGTGAAATGAGGAGGGCATTAAATCATTGCTAAACCTAAACTAAAGCATCCAGTGCGCTGAATAGTTTGGAGAGAATCGCAAAAGATTATAGATTAAATTACAGTGCTAAAAACTAAAGGGGAAATTAATGTGTGAAGGCCAAATGTACTGTAACTACAGTATGAAGTTCGAGGTATAGACTAGGAACAGTAGAAAAGTTAAGACTTGTCAAACTCTTTTGTCTTTAATTATTTCCTAAGTTTTACAGCTGAGTTGCATAGCTTGAAAAAACGCTGACATCCTGCAAATGTCTACTGCAGTTTGTAGCTTGAATCCAAGGAAAACATGTGTTGTGCCAGAGGTCACTTAACAAAACTTAGTAAGGTCCATATTTGGGGAAAATAAAATCTTGCTGTCCAGAATAAATAGATAGATAGACAGATAGATGGATGGATGGATGGAGTGGATTTCCAGGCTTCACTTACTTTTTGATATACCTTCTGTATTAAAACTAGAAAAATATTCCCCCTTTTTCTTTCTTTTCTTTTTCTTGTCAATGGAAACTTTTCTGTAAAGGCATAAGACAGTGGTTTTCATCAGCCATGTAGAGTGCCATGTTTTGTGTTCAGTGTCATCAAATTGCTTTTTCTTTTATGCACATCACCCTCACCTATCTGTTGTTCCCTTTGTCATGCAGTCATGTCCTGTATAAATTTACAAGCTGTGAAGGGAAACTTTCACTGAACTGAACAGTATCCTACTCAAAACTTGCACTACAGTAAGCTATTCCAGGTTAAACTCAGTAAAACTTTACTTAAATTGCATATGCAGCCAGTTGGCCATTTGCTATTAAATTCATTATAGTTACAGGTAAATGGCATTTTCTTCACATATAGCTGCCTGATTTCTCCATAAAAATGCTTTTTTCTTTACAAGAAAGATGTTTTCTGTATAAAAATATGATTACTTTTGCATAATTGCATGGGGGTTTTGGTTAATATTGCATTTTGAAAATATTCTTTCATTTAAAAATGGAGACCTTATATATTGCAATATGATAGATGTGAAAAAATTATATGTTTTGACATCATTCCTTCTTATCCCACAATTTGTGTTGCCAGATATAAATGTAACCTTAAATACAAAGTACTTGTATAAATGCATGATAAATGTAATTTTGTTTTGTTTTTTAAAATGTTTTCTTTTTTATAAAAAATGTATCAAGACTTTGCATAGTATAAAATTTGACTGTCAGGTCTTGTTTAAATGGATTTTTTAAACTTCCCTACTGGTGTAACCAGGAGCACTACAGGATTTTGTTATATTTGTTTCAGTGAAACGTTTTGAGGAACTGCTCATTGATAAAAATTACTTCTGAGAAATATTCTGCCTTTTGTTTTGAAACCAGCTTCTCCAAAATGTATGGTTTTCATCAACTCTGAAAAACAATTTAGTCTCAGCAATCTGTGATACTTTACAAATACTCCATTAGAGGTCTTATGGTTTCTTTCAACATACAATATTAATGGAGTTTATTTTATGAATAATTGTTGACATAACATGATCTAATCTTAAGAAGACACACATGAGAAAGTTTCAACACTAGTATTTTTACTGAAATATATTAGAAAACTTCTATACATAAAGTCACTCGGATGTGTAAATGTTTTCAGACTGGAACAATAAATTAGAACTAGAAAGACTGTAAATAAGTCACAAGCGTCTATCATGTCACACTTGATGAGTAACTTCTGAAATACTGGTATCTAAATTAAGTTTAAAGGTCTCTGTTGAAATTGTTACAGATTGTTTTCAGTACACTCCCCATATTTAAATTAATATTAATTTACTTAATTTTCATGCTCTGTATTGCACAGGTGCAATCATAATGAATGCCAAAAAATGTTAAAATGAACTGTTATTTCCCTACAACAATTTGTTTTTTTTAACCCTGATATCAATATCTGTTACTCATTAATTAAAGAATAAAACTCAAAAGCATGGAAAAAAAGAGAGGGAAATGTGGTGAGACAATAAACATAGATGGAAGAAATTTTATTCTATTTATTCTCTATCATATTTGACAGCCTCAGGGAGCACTGTAGCATACTACAAAAGTAACTGACTGCTTGCAATGCAATGTCTTTAAAATGTTTGAAGAAGATTTTGAAGAAAATTTTGTACAGCTGTGGAAGATAAACTTCTGATATTTTAAAAAAATCAAATTTACGTATTGTTCTTTCATAGCTAATACAGAAATCAGAATAGTCATTAAACATGTTATTTACTCCCCTTTTAAAGGTAGACAAACTGTTGTAAGAACCATTATAATCAGGACACTTATTTACTGAAAAAATAAAATCTTTAATTTTTGGCCACCCTTCATTTAAAATTAAGAAATAAGAGGATATGAAAATCAATGAAATTATAGAAGCTAAATAAAGTTGATGAGAAATAAAGTAGCGGATAATGTTTCACAGGGAGAAATACATACCACGTGAAAGAATCTTCCTTTCCTGTACCTGTTTTTGCACATGGGCTACCTATACATTCTTTAAGATAAGAACATGTCAGTACTACTCTGAAAAAAAAATTATGAAAATAAACATGAAGTATGTTTCATTTAAAAATAAAAATTTCTTAAGAATAGGATGGAAATTAATACTGACCTTCTATCTATCAATACCAGGCTTTTTTGTTCTGTTGGATTTTTTACATTTACATTTTTTTGCATTCCAAAATATTTCATTCAGACTCTCAGGCCCGAGCAGTACAACCAAATACATTTGTATACTTTACATAATATTGAAGCAAATAGTAGCATCAAGAGCAATATGTTAATATGAAAAAAAGTTTTTAAATTTCATTCAGAGTACATTTTAGCTGGCCACTAAACCTCTGAACATAAAGAGCTATAATACAATAGCCTTAACAAGTAGCAATTTATTTATATAGCTCATATAGTCCTAACAATATAGCAGTCTGTTTTACAGTTTGCAACAAACATATTCTCAATTTGCAGTGGGGTTCTGTCATGAGCTCTCCGGTCACATGGAACTCTGTATTGAAAACTTTCCTCTGAAATAATCGTCCAAATTTGGACTAAGAAGATTTATTGCACAACATTGTTTTTCAAACTGTTTCTTGGAATGGTACATGGGCTGAAGATTATAAACACAAGCAAGTAGGAGATGGGGGAGCTGAAAAGTGGAATGAAAAAAATTGAGATTTCTTTTACGGTGTTTAGAAAAGATAGCTAGAACAACGAAATTATGATTCTTGAAATTTTAGTAATGCAACAGGCATAAAAATAAAATCCAAGGATATAAATTATTCAGCCAATGATTTTTCTCATCAGAATTTCACATTATATAAAAAAGGGAAATTGAAGAATTTGCAAACAAGATGATATATTCTACGCAATATACAGTTATATGGATATGTATTGCAAATACCTCGTCCTGACTTTCAGTTCAAATCAATGGACACTTGAAAAGGCAGCTTGCTTATTCTGGGTAGAAACTTCTATGCTTAAATTATGTGCTTACTGAAATGACAGGCAGTGAGTGCAGTTAGGACAGTTGATCCAGCCAAAATAATTACCTCCGCACTAAATGGAGAGAGAGAGGGAGTTCTGAAGATTTGCCAATTTGCCTAAGATAGGCATCTCTGTCTTTCTCCCTCCTCCCATCAAATGTCTAGGGTACTTAGGTATCTCAATATGCCAGTCCACCTCATAAATTAATGATGTTCCCCTTAGCAAGAAAGTCTATTAGTTAGGGGTAGAAGGCCACCTTTCTATGCTAAATTTAGCTTGAAAATGAACTGTTAGCTTCTACCTCTTGGCCATAGAAAACCAGATATCTTAAGAAATACTCTTTAATGAGTATACCAGTGTGAAATCACTGCACAATCAGAAATGCTTGGAACCAGACCATGCAACAGACAGCCTCATCTTAACGCTCCTTGTTCCTTTGCCATCATGAATTTAAGTTTTATTCAATGTCAGTTGAATGTAGAATAGTTGTACATTTAAAATGTAGAACCATGTCCTTATTAAAGATGAAGATTAAGTCAGCTTCCCTTGACTTTTGTGTGGTCCCATGACTCAAGCATGTTCCTGGATAAACAGAGGCTCTACTCTCGTATGGTCAATGAAAGAAACCTTCATACAACCTGCTTTCTATGGAAAGCTTTTGGAAATACAAGTTCACCATCCTTGCAGAGAACCATTTGCTTACTAGCTGAGTGATCAAACACTCATTTATTTGGGGAAGGTGAGAACTACCTGCATACCAAGTTGGTCATAAACTTGAGAACATTAAACCTCACAAATATTAAGCAGAGTTATGCTAATTTTCCTAAACATGGATGTCTCCAAAGCTTTTATCTGTCCTTCCCAACTGACACTTTTGTATGCATGTATCCAGGGCATTTTCAGGCTATGAAGAAGATATCAAATGGATTTAAGTTCTTTAGGTAACTAGAAGTATAAGCACTCCAGGCTATGTAGAGCTGAGATGGGTTTTAAGCATGAGTCCCAGCTTTGGCTGGAATTAATCATACTGAATTGTCCAACTTATAAATATGTATTAAGGTATACAAACGGCTAGGAGAAAAACTATTTCACTTATGAAAGTGTTGGGTTCCATATGCATTATTATCACAACAGAAGCATTAGACAATTGAAATGATTGTCAAGAATAAAAAAAATAACTCACACTACTGAGGTTGTTGAAGGAATCTACACATTATCTTGTTCTGTTTATTGGTCAAACGCCTCTCCTTATGGTGTCTGCCAGCTCTTAGGGCAATATTTTCAGTGGACTTGACTGTGCTGTCAGCCTTAATCTGGAGAAACCACTTTTGAGGGTATGAGCTCTATACAGTAGAGACCTAAATTAGCCAATTTAGAAAAGAGTAAAAAGTGGAAGTTTGTGCAACCCACATTAAAAAAAAAAATTGAAATAAATCAGTGTTATTTGCCATAAATCTGAAATAGTAGCATGGTAAAATAGTAGTAAATTTACCAATTCAAATCTCAAATGGTAAAACATTATTTTAGTGTGTCGTCCCATCCTTTCTCCCTCTTTGGACAATGGGACAAGGTTTTGTCCATTAATATTCAATCTGAATTTACACAGATTATGAATAGACTAAGCCTAGAAGCTATTACTTGCATAAATCAACTCAATTTCTTTGTTTTCAGCATCACTAATAGAAAATATTTATCAATTTACGTAATTTTGTGCTGTGATTTATTTGAAAAGGAAAACTGGCAGGAAGTTATGCTGGCATTGAGTGATGACTTTAGATATTATTTTGCAGAGTAGAGACATTTGGGTTTCCTTCCCTGAATATCCAAGATTCAGAAGTTGGCTGCAGAATAGGCTAAGGATTTTTTTCATAAAAATTATTGTTTGCTTAGAAAATTTCCCAGTTCTTTTTGCATTATCTGTCAAATACGTGATTCATAGCATGTCTGGTTTTGGATAAAGAAGAATCTTATGAATGTAAGGAAATTAGCCCCGGAACTTAAAATCTCTTGTTCATCTATACAATGGTCCAATAATTTTATCTCCATTCTCTCCATCCTTTTCTGTCTTGTGGAAAGGAATCTTGGCTTTGTAACAATGGTTACATTGTTAGCTTAGTCCTGTAGGTTAGGTTTTTATTTTTTAGTTGCCCCATTATGTCTTCATTCAAGCCAGCTCTAGTGGTACAACACAGCTGATACAGGAGCAGTACGACAAACACAGAGCTCCTAATTTAATCTTAACCTGAAAGAGGAGGTGGAAAAATAAAAAGAATATTCCTCCCAAATCAAATGTCTACTGGAGAGAAACCAGTAATTCTAAAAGGCTCAAGAGACTTATCCACTGTGTCTAAATTAGTTGGCTATATCATACCAAATAAACTTTCTATTCTCATTTTAATGCTGCTCCAGATATCTCCATTCCAACTATATCTAAAATTAAATGGAAAAAAATGACACACATAATGACTTTGGACTCAGTAACTGAGAAAAAACCTCATGCAATGTTAGTTATAAATTAATTTATGCTCATGGAAGATGGCAGAAGTGATTCAAACAGGGTGGAAGCCTCAGCTGACTTCCTTGGCATCAAAAAAACCAAATTGAGGCAAATTATAAAACTGAGACAAATTATACAATTTGTAGAGAGACTTAGATTAAGGACACATGATGCATGGGAGATGAAATTAAATGCCAAGGGTCAATAAAAAAGTGCAACTTTAAAATAAACTCCTAGATCTGGAATCAGATTACTCTTACCCTAGACATGTGCAGAAAACCTGTGGGTCTAACTACGTCTACGAGTGGTTTGAAAGCTCCTGGCTTCTTCTTCTTCTGTTGTTAAAAATATTACTTGAAAGACAATCTTCTGAAAAATGATCCTTGCCTTTTATGAAAGAGAGGACCCTGAGAGGGTTGGACTTTGGGGCTTTGTTGTAATACAGACCTAATATTGCCCATGTTGTATTAAGACATGTTACAGCACCTAGCTTTTGTTCAGCAAGAATTATTCTGGAGACTTCACTTGGTATCAGCTATAAAAGCGTATTCTTTGTAGAATCAGAACTGCTAATACTTACATGATGGAACAAAACTTGAAATACTTCCTTAAAATAGGCCATTTTTACAAATCTGGCATTTAGGCATTTCCAAATGATATCATGAACTAATAGTTGTAAAGGAGTTGCCAAACACCACCAATAACAATAGCAGTATTTATTAACTATTTATGAGGCTTAAAACATTCACTGTGAAATACTGTGACAGTATAGAAGCCTTCATAGATCTTCAGATTTGTTTTACAAAACAGAAAACACACTTTTAGAGCATATATGTAACATGTATGAAAAGGGCTTAACTTAAGCTGGGCAACCTCTCATGAGCGACAGACCCAGGATGCGCACAGGGACAGTTAGTGCACCTGACCTGATCTTTGGTTGATTTCACAAGCTGCTGTAAGTTAGTCACACACCTGTACCTTTTAACAAGTGCTGATGTAACAAATGACATGTACAGTTAGTCAACAGGCCATGCATTGCGTAGAATCATAGAATGTTCGGGGTTGGAAGGGACCCCTAGAGGTCATCTAGTCCACCAAAAATATATCTTATAACTTAAAGTTTGCAAATATATAAGAAGGAAAATAACCTTAAGAAATATCTTTTCTCTCTGTACTAAATTTAATATTTAGATATGAATTTTTTTACTTCTGATAATTCTTTGGAATTATTCAGCACCTTCTAAGAGAATAAGCACAACTGCGGAAAAGATCTGTAACTGCACTTTTTGGATTTGACTTCTTAGAATTTCCTAGGTGAAAACTTAGGGATAAATAGCTGTGTTTCCAAGAGTGTTACACGATAAAATGTCTCTATATCAACTCTTGAGCCTGTTCTCGGAGTTTCCACAAAGGCATCTTAGTCACACTTTCAAGTAAATTCAATTACTCCTAATGATGAGGTAGGATAGGTTGAAGCTTTCTTCCAAAAGCAAGAGTAACTAAGCAGATATAACAAAGAATCATAGATAACTGTAGGAAAAGATAACTGAGAGACATTATTTTGGGTTACAATAAAGTGAAGCACTGGCAAGCAGGTAGAGCTACATATTTTTAACATTTAATACTCACTTGCTCTTTCTCCCTCTGTACTGTGTGTACATTTCTTAAAAATGGATAGATATGGAAGCATTGTGTATTGCATTGGTGAATAATGGGAGCTTTATATGCTGCATGTAACAGAAAATTATTAAAAAGGATTTCCTTATGTAATTTCTTTATAATATTCTGTGGCCATAATTATTAATTTTATTAGCATCTGAGTTTTCTCATCCTCATCAAGATAGTTACTAGGGGAAAAAAAAAGAAAATAAATAATTTCGTAGTAATTTATTTGAAGATATATACAAATAGAGATATAGGTTTTAGTAAAAACAAATGCTGAAATCTCTGGTGCTTGCAATTACCACTCCAGCTGTGTAATTCTGTTCCAGTTTAACTGAACTCAGGAATGCATCATGTCCATTGATCTGTGCCTGTACTTCTGCAAAGACACTAACATTTTATGCAAATCCATAACTTCTTAGGTCTGAAGTTTTATACCTAAGTATTGACTTTTTGTATCTAGGTAAAATGGGTATCTCTTGATCTCAATGAAACATCTACCCCTGAAATTGCAGATGAACAATGTACAGGGAGAGAACTTTGTCTCTGAAACATCCCACCTTAGCTTTGGTTAGACAACATTCTAATGAAAACAGCATCATTGTTCAGGCAGAACTGTTTTCCTGTAAAACAAGGGCGATTCCGTGTGATGGAAAAATGCAAAATTTTGTACCAGTGGTAAAAAAAGGCTTGGCACTTTCAATGCCGTACATCCTCATGCCTTCACACAAGACAGGCAATACACCCCGCAGTCTCAACATGCAAAACCAGCACTCTGGTGCACTCTGGTACCTTCTTACATTATTTCAGGCATTTTGAACTGTGTGAAAAATCAGTTGCGTTTTGCAGTATTTCTTCTGCAAATCATTTAGATGCAAATCAAATATAGAACCACAAATAAAGGGTATCAGTGATGTGCTTTTTTCTGTTCCTAGGGTTAATATTTTGTCTATTGTTTGTTTTGAAAACAAAGTAGATCATATCTGCACTGCATATGTTCTGTCAAATCTTGTCATGCACTCCCCAGCTCACAGTGTTCCCAACCCCAGCATTTCAAGTTTGTGATTGCTTCTGCTGCAGGAGGATTTATAACAGACTGGATGAAGTTTTTATTCAAGACACAGCATTTTTATTGCTTTTACCTAGAGGTTTTCAGTAAGAGCTCAGAGAGTCTTTTAAGAGATGGAAATGCAGAGTGAAAATGTTTGATTTTTTACGTTACATATTTATGTGACTTGCTTATCCAGAACTCTTGGTGTAATTATTAGCACAACTGAAAGTCTTTCTTTCTAGGTTCATGTTTCTCCATGTGTAGCAGCTGTAAACCACAAGTGAAGTTTCTAATGTTAGACAAGGTGTAGCCATTAGTTCCGCTAAAAAGCTCTAACCACCAGTGCTCATTGATTTCTAGTTTCATATATCTTTAATGAGGAGATTAAATACTTGTTTAGGAAGCAGAGCCTGGCTTAAGTGGTGTTTGCTCATATAGCATGTACAGTCAAAGACCTCCCTAATATTTCCCATTGGTAATAGAAGTGAAAAAACCTTTATTGCCCAAAATATAAACCATTTAGCTGGTTCTGCAGCAGCATGGGATGTTTTATTATGGAAAAAATCATTAGAGATGAAATGCTGCAGAAAAAAGCTCTTTCTAATTGATAATAGACTTTTTCTTTCCCGTTCTCTTAATTCTTTATGAACACCAGGGAGTATTCTAAATTCCCATCTCAACTAAATATAATAAAATTTAGAAAAAGAAGAAGAAAAAAGAAATCTCAGCTGTTTTATTTTCTGGTTACACATTAAAAAAGAAAGGTTCTGTCCCAGGTAAGTGAAGTTTAAAGCAGTTCAAGAAAGGTGGGGATGTATCAGCTAGGTCTCACTGAGAACTTAGCATGAGGAGAAGCATAGGGAAAAGTGGGACAGATGCTGCAGTAGCAAATACTTCCGGGACGAGTGTCAAATGACAAGACTTGGGAAAAGTACAGAATCTCACTCTGTGTGGAAAAAGCAATGAAAACATTCTGAATCTGCTAAGGATGCACGGAGAAAAGAAGTAGTGCTGGTGTCATGACTGATTTTCCTCAATAAATTTGGGTAAAGTTCCTTTGCTTAGGGTATCAAAAAGCTTCAGCAAGACTTCAGTCAGGTATAGCTATAGATACAGATACATACATATTTTCTGATAGTGGGACTGGAAACCTGATGTGAGAGAAGAAGCAGGTTTTTGGGGTATGTGCTTCCCTCTCTGGTTCATTTGGCTTCCCATAACTGCAATTATGAAACAAAAGAATTAAGTGTATAATGGAAAAAAGGTATTGATTAAGACAGGTAGTCTAGAGATCTTTGCAGAAGCCCTGGGCTTTCAAAAGTGTCTTGCTACCCATGCAGATTTCAGGAAATCACCTGTTAATGGATTTCAGTCTACTGCTTCTTCCATGATGGGATGAAATTACTGTGTCTCCCATTCACATGGAATTATATAAAAAAGTTGTCCATTGGTCCCCATTTTATGTGCCTATTTCGAGGCTGAATTGGATCATATGCAACTTCTGAGCATTAAAGCAAAAATCAGTCCTCATTGTTTTTTAAACACATGAAGTCAGAGAATATTGACTGTGTATAAAAGCTAGGTACATCTCAGAATGCCTTTTCCACCAACAAAAGACAATATTTAATAATTCCTTTTTTTTTTTAGGGCCGATAACGGAATGAAAGGGTTTTGTTTTAAAGTACAAAGTTTAAAAAGAGCCTATTCCAGGGAGCACTTCTTTGAAGTGGATTTTGAGGCTTTTTAGTTTGTGAAAAGGATTTAAAAGGAAGAAGAATACCAAGCACAAAGAAAAGCCAAGTAAAAGTATTTCCGTTTTACTGTATAACACACTTATGCTGTTAGAGAAGGGAAAAGCAAGACAATTCTGTGTGCCCAGTGCTCATGGTTTCTCACACCTAAACTGCCCGTAAAACTTTGTAATGTGCAAAATCTGTAACTTAGAAAAAAAGGAAAAGTGTAAATCATTGTTTAAGTGAAGCATATCTGCTTAAGGAAGGAATAAGCTTTTCACATTTAAACACGTAAACTTTCTCAGAATTCGAAAATCTATTTATTGTAACAGCTGAATTTTTGCCACTAAATTTTGCATTACGAAGAATTCCATAGAAGAAAATCCCAGAAAGGTATTTGAAACAAGAAGATACCAGAATCCTAATATTCTTTTTCTCAGTGTCATTTGCTCCATATCACAGCAATTTTCAAGTAGGATCAAGAGGTAGAAAATTGATAGGGGAGGGGATGAATCTTGGAAATCAGCATGCCACTAAATTGATACCATGTAAACACCATATAGTATTGGAAAACCACTGCTGGGGGTAAATGAAATGAATTCACTGGGGCATCTAATCCTATTTCTGGAACACTTAAAGTGTTTAAATGCACTGGAAAGCAAACAAACTTCAAAGTGATCATTATACCCCTGACACTAGTACTTGTGTGGCTGAAATCTTTATGAGATTAACCCCCTACAGGGAAAGGAGTTGAACACGGTCAAAACCACTTTGAAACTGTCAGGAGGATACCAGTCTGAAAGCTCAATGTTAGTCAGAAACGCAGCTAAATGCTGAATATTAAAGGCAGTTCAATATCTCAAGTGGAACGCACTAATATGCCTACAAGAGTCACGGACACAAAGCGAGTCACCTCCACGTCCACATTTTGTTCCTTATGAATTTTGTGAATGTTGATCATCCTGGTTTCGGCTGGAGTTAAACCACAACATTGATCTAGCAGCAACAATTTCTCAGTAAGAGAAAAAGCTGGGTGACTTAATCAAAGTTCAGACTAAACACATACTTGAGTTCTCTCCAGTGCAGCTCAACACCCTTTCTGTGATGAAAAAGCTCAAAAACTTACAGCCACCCCAGTTGAGAAGAAATCACTAAAACATTTTAAAATCTTTCCACAACATTAGAATCGCAATTCTAACAACTTTTCCACTAAAGATGTAATTAAACATTGAGTGTATGGATGGCATGTGTGTAGCATATATATGTATGCACGAACATGCTCTAAAAAAATCTTCCAAGGTTGTGAATAAAAGATTTGTTTGCACCTTGCAAAACAACCACAAACTAGTTTATTTTATACCACAAATCATGCCTAACACATTTTTTTCCCAGCCTTTTAATGAACTGTGCTGTCAGAGATGTCCCTTCCCCTTTGAAGAGAGTGCTCTTTTTGCTTTTCAGTCTGAAATCTTGTCGATATTTGCCACTCCAGCAAAAAGTTTTACACAAATGAACTGGTGTAATGGAATGTTAGCCTATAATAAGAGTTTGTCACACAACAGTCACACTGGAGGAGATCTACCATTGATTTTTCAATAAATACAGCAAACGGCGAAAAACACAGCACACATTCCTCAGCAGTAAATATCTTGGTGACCATTTTTCTTTTCTGCTGTTTTCTGTTCTTTTGTCTTCTGGCAACACTTAATAAAATGTGGTTTCTTTAAATATAACTTCTGCAATGTGACAACCAGTTGGGAGCTGTATGGGAAGAGGATAATTACCGAGCTACTCTTATTGCAGGGACGTTTGTTGCTTTCGTTCATCGGCAAGGCAAAAAATAACAGATTGTCAGTGATGTGAATGGAATGTAAAAACAAAAAAGCAATATTAACTATTTTAAAAAGGTAATGTAATTGTGAATAAAGACTGGAAAATTCTAACTTTGATATAACAGATTCATGCTTTTGAAAAGAAAACTGCATATATGTCTTTTTAAACATTTGGGTCTATCTTCACTGATGTACTGTAAAAATAGTTGTACATGTGGTTTGTTTTTTTTTATTTCCTGTTGTACTGACTGTTGGGAGTTTGGGGTCCTTATCTGAAGTTCATTGAATCAATGAAAGATTCATGGGCATGGACTAGGATGCTTAGTCACCTCCCTGAGCTGCAGATGTTGCTGCAGGCAGTCCCCAGTCCAGTCCCCACTGCTTGGCTCCATAGGGTGTCTGACCACCCCTGGCCTCTTAGTGTCTCCTGCAGCCTTGAAGAGTTCAGGAGCACCAGAGAGCTTCTTCTCACCCTGAAACTCATATTGTCAATAGAAATTCTAAGTTTCATAGGATGCCTCTGGCCCTGGCTATTTTCAAGGTATAAATATTTGTGTAGATAAAGTGCATGGCGTGGCCATAGGAAAACTATTTTAAAGTGAGAGCTCCATCCCTGCAGCTTCTATTTTATATATCTCTATATACATGCATAACCACCTGTGTACACACTACCACTTGTACACGCTGCTCTATAGATCCTTAGTAATCATAGAGTTGAAGCTTATTTGAAGGTCTTCTAAAGTAGACAGAAAAGCAACTCTTTTAAACCATGAAATTCTGTAATTAGTGAGTATTATTAAAGGTTCCAGTGTATGCTATGGTGTAATGCTTCTTGCCGTACAAAAATCCTGTTAGGTCATTTCCCTTAACAAGCAACACTTCTTTAAACTACAATTTAAATGTGCATAAAGTTTCAGTACAAGCATTCATTACACAGGACTTGTTTTTCTATATGAAGAGGAAATATATTCTTTTAACAGGTTTGCTCCTCTGTAGCCTACTTGTTTAAGAGGCGTCCCATGGCATTCATTTAGCTACAATGCTCCATCATAAAAACACATGAAAACGGAGACTCTTATTTACAACGAGGCCCTAGAGAGAGAAAACAAAACACAAGGGAACTACCATTAAGAACACTTCTTATCACCATGGCACAAATAAACATTAAGGGTTGGCATCTCTTGGCAGACTTTGAAAATTAGGAGATGATTGATCAGAAGCATTGTGTGTTGTCTGCAATTTCATTTCCTCAATATTCTCTGTATCTTCCAATTCTGTTGTGCATCATTTGTTTATAATGATTAATTAAGATGACTAGTGGGAGTAAGTGACAGCTACAAAATTCTAATTAATGAAACGGAGAGGATACAGTCCTTTCAAAATTTATGTAGTTACCTTTTCCTGGAAAAACACTGAAATGCACAGGATCTTACCTTCCCCTAACACAGCGGCCTCAGTCGCATATTTCATCTCTTGAATCAATTTGGTCTACATGGTTAACACTATGGCAGTCTACACCAAGCACTGGTTGGTTTACTTTAACTACAAGCACTCTTCCATTGCTTTAAAGTTGGATTATTCTGTGGTATATCTTGTAGTATAACATGTTTGGGTAAAGTCTAAATTTATATAACTGCTTTTGAAGTGATCCTTGCTGAAGTGGTTATTCCCAAAGGCTAACCTCAGCCTAGGAAGGAGAATCCCTCCAGGCTCCCTCTAGCGTAAATCAGGAGAGATCATTTCCCTTAGAAGAAAGAGTGCAGGAGCTTAAATTTTAAATCATCATCTAGAATAACCTGTCTGTCACCATTGACTGGAGGCTGAGGCTAGGGAGACTAGCAGCAGTATGCTGACTTGCAGCAGTAGGCTCATTTTAGCTCTTGTGAATATTGCTGCCTTTCTCCTGTCTCCAAAAAGGTAATTAAAAGAATATGAAACCCTATCTTTATGTAAACTGGCAAACCTACACACACTTATAGGCTTCATAGGATAAGAACTTGGTGCTGACAGAAAGATTCACAGTTCAAAATTTAGACTGCACTACTACAATTGCGTGAATGAGGCTGGTATGATAAAAGATACTCTGAAAGGTCTCATATTTAAACTGAAAAAAATTTTTCCTAAATAGTTTTAGCACTTCGCTGGACTTGTCCCAAAATTCAATTTATTAACTTTTTTCATAATCTTTTTCCATCAACAAGTCATTACTGAGGCAGCACTGCATAACAAATAGTACTAAGGAAGACTACTCTAAATTTTGGTACTGAGATTTGCATAAACTCATTCCTGAGATCTGACAGAGCATATACATTTCCATTTCAAAAACTGGAAAGTGAAAGCATGACAGCAGACTGTAAAAAATAATGCAGTGGCGAAAAGAAAAATAAAATCTTCTTGTACATCTTCATCCTCCTTCTCCTAAAATAAAAAGGTATCTAGGAAAAAAAAGGATTAAGGAAACAAACAGGGCAAATCCTGAACATTTTTTGTAAGCAACAAAAAACAATGTAAAATTTGTAAAATTCCTTGCCTAGGGGCATCCATCACTATTAGTATGGAGAGCACAGGCAAGCCACCTGCCTGTTAAAGCAAACAAAAACGCCAGCTTGTTCCAACTCATTGTTCTATACCTGAATGTAGAAGGAAAGAAAGATCGGCTTTAAATATCATGGTAAGAAGTGAAAAATCAGGTCTTTTCAAAATTTGCACTTCAGTAGGTGTCATTCTTCTTCTAGCCTCTAGCTTATCTGGATAGAGGAGACTTGGAAGGAGACTTCAGTGCTGGGTGACCACTGCTCTTTGGCCTAATATCTTGTTAGGAGCTCACTGTCTAATCTCAAAAGCTTTTATTGGAAGAATTGTGTGGTGAGATGCATTTGTAACACTGGTTACAAATGGTGGGTGACAAATGAAAGCAGATGTTCTCTATTTCTTCTCTGGCTGTCCAGAATGTTGTTCAAGTGGCCTGCTCAAGCACACTGCCAGGTAACCTGGTAGCTGCCTTCCACTCTTGTCACGCTTCACATGTTACACAAGTTGTCTTCTCTGCTGCGCTGTCAAGCTACCTGCAGGTTTAGTGTGTGTCTTCTAATGCTGCAGAGTTATTCCCAGAAGGTATGGCTCAAGCCCAAGAGCCCATGGTAGGAAGACAAGGTATTAATCAGAACAGTGCCTCCAGTTTGGTGTTCTGCTTCTGCAGTAGTCACAATCTTCTACTGGTTCTGTAAAATATCTTTTATAGAACAACCTGTCCATGGGCACCTCTTTCTCAAAATCTGCCATTATGCAGAATTCATTCTGTGAACTCATTCCAAAACCCCTCCACTTCTACATTGTCTACTGTGTACATAAATAATAAAAACCACTAAATTATTGAATCTGACAGTTCCTTGTGAAAATGAGTTTCACGTAGCTTAGCATTTCCCTATGTTTAGAAAAAAAACTTTTACAAATATTACTAAAAAATAAGTTTAGGAAACAAAACCTCACAGAAGTAATATTTTTAAGTTTGGGTTTTTTTTTCAAGTTCTCTTGTTACTGGTATTAAGTAATGTCTAGTATATCTTCTCCATTCTGTGCATTTTTGTACATCTTTGCTTTCACAGAATTTTGTTGTAATTTAACAAGTTCTGAAATGTTTCCTACTTTTCAAGCTTTTAGGAGAGATGGTATCTAGACACAGGTATTCAGCATGAAGCTGTGGCATTGATTTATTTAATGGAGTATTTCCGTTACTATTTTTAATCTCTTTTTAAAAACAATTCTTCACACATTGCTTGGTTTTTAAAATTCCACTGCGTATAGAATACAATTACGTTACTGTTATTCTTAGAAAGTTTCTGCTTCTAGGGAAAGCACTGTTTACTTTTAAGCATTTTATGCTAAGAAAGTGAAACAACCAATTAACCTAAATATCAGTCTGGGCTTCCAAAAGAAGATTATCTTGTGTATTGCAATCCATAAAGTCCAGTATTCTTTTAATTTTCCAACTGTGATGAATTATATCTTTGCCTAACAAAACAAAGGCTTGCCCTGGCAGGCCAATCTATTTTAGTTATAAGCGTCCTTGGACAAAAACTGACCTGTAGGTTTGTGTAGACACAGCATGGTTTTCTTTTGCCCAAAGGAATTGCAGAAGTTCAGTTTGCACTTGTGTTTTGGGGCAAAAGGGAGAAAAGCCAGCGTGAAAACAGTCTGAGTTATGCTCAAAACCATTGCTCACAGCAGGAAAAAAACAATTGCTTCTTTCCCGGTTTCTGGTGACTGGCCATATGTGCAGATCCCAGTACCGTGGTGCAAATCCAAAACTGCACATTCAACATGGCTTCCTTATGCTATTGCTGGTTTCCAAAAGCCAGGTCAAATTACAGGAATTACCAGATACTGGAGTCCTCTAAGCTACAGCTTGATGTTGAAGTGCTGCCTATAAGGCATGATATATTAAAACTTCCATGCAGTTGGCATTCTCTAAACATAGGCCTAGTGCTGGTTTGCAGCACCAGAAAGATTCAAGAGACCAGCAGTATCACTAAGCAGGGCTCAGTTTTTAAAGAGACATCACCCAGGAGAATGCGGTGCTGTGCTTTTACCTCCACATTTTGTTATTGTGGCCTTAGGTACGAAGGGGCAATTTTGCATGCTTTGCTTTTCATCCACATTGTTTACTACCTAAACTAGACACCTCACTCATCATTTCCAGGACAGGTGACAAGGGAGAACAAAGACTGAAACAGGTTTATTAATATTTGTTTGTAGAGAGATGTTATTGGGATTAACTTCTATCTTCCAATTTAAATAGGATTAAAAGGATTAGCTGGAATAATAGAAGCATACAGCACATTATAAATACTTATGCTTCATTTAATTAATAGGTTTGGATATCAACATAAGATACATCAAATTATTCCAGAATAGTCTATAATTACATTATTTTTAAATAATAGAAAAGAAACTCATGAGTCATTAATAAGGAGATGACTTTGGAAAAAGGCAAACTCATTCAGCAAATATAATGTTTTACAAGACACATTTTCTATTTATATGTATAGTTAATAACATCTATTATGCAGTCTTGAACTTAAAAGCCAGTGTTTGCTGAGAAAAGTACTTTAAAACAGAGATTTAATTACATGGTGTGAGAGTTCTTTTGGCAACATCGAGAGGGAGAAAGTCATTTGTGTTTTAATGAAATGTTTTGAAGGAGAAAAACAACTTTAGTTAAGTACTCCACAAGTTTCAAACAGTAGGAAGAGAATGCAGATTACAGTTTGTTCTTCCTGACATATGTCAGCATAAAAATTACTAAAAAATATGCTATATTCACCTTGTTATGTAAGACACCTTCTTTATTTTTTGCTGCTTTTTGTTTTGTGTAACAGAAACAGTAAGGGCATCCTGAAAGTGAGCTGGAAGGAGGAAAAAGATCATTTTAGACAATGTCTACAATGCCCTTATACAGATTTTGTTAAATGAAGCAAGTGTAAGAGGAATATATGAAACCTGAGACAGGGATGTAAGGTGCACATGCCCACCTGCCTTTTTACTTTTTGTTAAAAAAATGACATATCCCCCCTAAAGTGTGTTGAGAGCAATAGCTTCATCCTTCTTTTAATCTATATTAGCTTTAATTATCCTAAGAGAGGCTTGAATAAGAGGCTTACTGCAAGTTAAGTGGGGGCAACGGCAATAAAACTTTTTTTACACTGTCCAAACAATCTGCTTCAGTTCTGCTCTGGCAACACCAGGCAAGCAAGGGAAGGGTGAGTCCATTTTCCATAGTCCTCTTCTCTTTTGAAATTGCGAAGCTGCCAATTAGTATTAGCTCTGGAGGAAGCATCCACGGAACGGTGAGCTGTGCAGTAGTAAACGAACCAACATCATCAGAAGATTTCATGAAACAGCCAGAACAGCTGGAAATAATTTCAAGTCACTACTGATCTATGCTGGCTTTGAACCACTGAGCTAAAAAGAGAACGGCCCTATTTTCTGTAACTGTTTACCCTCCTTTACCCTCCTCTTTCCTTCTTTCCCATTTTTGTCTGTATTTTTATTATGAAGAGTATCCCCATTTAAAATTTAAATTTGACTATGTCTGTCAATAAAAGTAGTTGTAATAGGGTTACCTTTTTTGCCGTCTTCCACCATTGCCTCCTTCTCCACTTCCCACAGGTTACCTTTTCTCTGCGTACCAGATGTTTTTTCCCCTTTCTCTCTGATGTCATCCTTGACTGATTTTCTTTCTCTCCTGCCTAGTCCATTTCCTGAGTTGCTTTAAGGTCTTTTTGCTATTCTTTTCTCACCCCCCTACTCCTTGCAGGGACCTTTGCTTAGAGGTTGTGTGAGTGGGTCTCGTTTCAGAAAGTACCTTGGAATGTGTTTGAGTGCTTTGCTAAATAAGGATGCCTTGGCTGCCCTGCCACATTACTCATTTCATTATTCAGCAGCTAACCTTTTATTGAGTGTTTTAACATACAAAACAAGTCTTAGCATAAATAGGGAGGTAAACCAATTAAACTATGTACCCTGATTTCATCCTTTTCCTTATTTCTGGTTCATTTTGGGCGCTGGGTCTTGAGAGAAATTTGTTGCAAAGCGATTTATGTAACCAGATCAGTTTTAATTTATTTTTTTAAAATGTTTTAAACTAAGAATCTCCAACCTAAATTCACTGGAGTGGATCACTGAATGTAGTCAAACCAACCTGTATGCAGTAGCTATTGAATGCCAGATGTGTATGCAATTGTGTGCTATTAATTTCACTAAGAGTTCATTAGCTCTTCAGTCTTGATTTCAACATGGCACTTAATAAAACGCTGTGGAAAAAAGTGAGACTGCATGTGCATGTGCAGATGCCCATATGTGCGCACACACACGCGTGCAGGCATGCACACACAGAGTACCCGTTTGGCATTTCTGATATTTCATTGATTCTCAGATCTCCCCGGCATGCATTTTTGCATGAAGAACTAAACACCTTTTGAATTTTATTGGATTTAGGTAGAAGAAATATAGTTTAAAATTGAAAGTAGATGGTTGTGGCATTCCCATCTCCTTCAAAAATAGGCTGAAAAGTGGAGAGTGGATGGGGAGAAATTCTCTGCTGGAAAAAAGACCTACTATGCTGTTGCCAAGTTTTAACCCAGAGGGAATTTCTAGCCCTAAGTTATAAATTCCAGAAAATAGGGGCCTATAATAGAAACACTGACAGAACCTTAACTATAGCATTGCTAAAGGCAATGCTGCAATAAAATGGAATGACCTGTGAGATAAAATGTTTAATCTTTTGAGCGAGATGTGGCCTAATAACTCAGAAGTAGAGATGGGGGATGATTCAGGCTCTTCTTTCCAGCCTCTTATATGCCCTTTATGAAATTCACTGTCACTCTCAGCTGCTTTTTCCCTTTCAGGCTGAATCTTGTTTCACTCCATAGCCAAATGGACTAGAAGGGTCATAAAGAACCAATTTATGGCCCCGAACTTTTCAGCAAAAACTATTTTTCAAAATGTAAATTAATGGCAACAGAAGCGGAAGGATCAGGAAAAACACCTTTGCACATGACAAGAATAATAGAAAGAGATAAATGGGTGGTACAGATGTGGTTTTGAGTGTCTTTTCTATTTTTCACCAGTCTTTCCAAGAGAGTAAATCAGCATTTGAACCTTCCTTTATTTCCCTGCAAACAGTTTTGTGCAACTCTTTCTTCTCATAATCTAAGTCTAAATCTCGTTCTTGTGTTTACTTTTATATCACAGGAGGGGTAAATAAAACCCCTACGTATTAAAAGATGGACTCACACACATTTTTTAATTACATAATTGATATTAATTTTATATGACATATTTGCCTGTGCTAGCAAGTGGAACTGGGCATAATGACTTAGAAGATCTTGTTAAGTGTTATATCCCATTAAATAAAGAAAGATACAATCACTAGGCCCGTAGTGATCTCTCTCTGGTCAAAAATCTCAGATTAGTTAGAATTCCACTTATACAAATAGTGCTCTGAGCTAGGACAAGGGAATGCCACTGTCACTACAGAAGCAGAGCCAGATTTCTTTCTGAAGATTTTTTATTTTAAATTTTTTGCTGCCCTAGAAGCAGAGAAAAAAGACCTACTCTGTCTTGGTTGCTTGCTATTCACTGAATGCTTCTACCTGAAGATTCTGGTTTAAAAGCAAGGTTGCATGAAAGTAAATTCTTTGAAAGTCTGTGGGTAATTTTTCAACCTGGTACATAAGGAATTAGACACGTCTCATTAAAAACAGCTGGAATTATGTATGTAATTCCTTGCATACCACGCAGAAAATTTACCCTGAGCCTCTAAGCCACTTCTGTTTCCTAAACTTTCCTAAGGCTAAAATCACTATGAAGAACATCTGGGCTCTGTTCTTTGGGGATTTCTATTTTATTTTATCAATATTTTCCCTCGTTTTAACACATAAAAATTGTAATTAGATATTCCCATATTAGGCATATGGGAACATCCATCGCAGATGATGCTCCCAGGAAAATCTGGTTTGCGAATCTCCTGTGCTTGCCACTATTATACCTGTCATTTCTGATTCAGTAGCATTTTGCACCTGTCAGTCATAGCTAAATGAGGTACTATATACCAAGGATGCATTTGATTGCTGCCCCACTGCTTACACTTTGTTGGGATTGCACTGGACTTTGCAGAGGTGACTTATAAACACACTCCCAAATACATAAGGCAACAAAAAAATCACCCAGTGGCATCTGTAAATGTGGAATAGAGTGAGGCTAAAGAGGTTTAAAAATAAAAAGTATTTTCAGGATTTCATATTAACTACAAAGAATAAATTAAAAAAAAATTTAAAGAGAATAAAAAAATGGAGGACTCATCAGTATTCAATCGAATACCTAAGTATATACATACACATTAAATTACATTTTGTTATAGATATTTTACATATATGCATATATATGCCTAGATGCAAATGTATATGCATACATGTAAAAATATATGTATATATTTTTGCATGCGACTGAGGCAAGCTTGGAATAGGCAACTTGGTCTTAGACATTTTATGATCATGATTAAATTATCTATAGGTAAGCTAACTAAAGCATGCAGAGATCATCTATATTTGTACAGTTCAGCATTTTTATCTGTTCTACCATGCTTCCTCAGCTGAGGGAAATAAATTATGCCAGCCCATTCCTTAAAACAGAAAGCTCACTTCTTCTTGTTAATTTTGCCAGACAAATATTGACTCCACCAGTTCAAAAGTATCCTTTGACCAATTTTGATTCAGTTTATTTGAGTGGAGCTGCATTATGGAGGTTTATATGCCCATTGCTATTATACATGGCAAGCACAATGATATACAGAGTTATCTTCTGCCTTCATAAATTGGAATTGGTTAATTATAAGATTGTAAAATTATAATTTCACCGAACTTTATATGCATATATGTCTCATTAATTTGGCCTGTTGAAAATGTAAAAACTGTACTTCGATAACTTTTTCTTTACCTGAACCCCTTTATTATAACTGGTCTGTAAGTTACTCCTATTAGAGATTGCTTTAGTTCTATTATACTAATATTTTCTCCTGCTTTGCTAGAAGACTCTACTGGACAAGTGGAAGGAGCTCAGTTTTTACCCTAACATCATGCAGAAAGGTGGAACTGGCTCTTACTATACATAGGCAAAAGTAAAGCGTTAGGTGTCTGGAAAGGGTCATTTTTCTAAAGAGAATGGCCAGCACTGCAGTCGAATGTATGCTAACATTTGCTATTCCCTCAGATTTGCGTAAAATAGTTTCCAGTGTTGAAATGATGATTTAAAAGAAGTGGATGGACCCAGTTTGGTCAGTATTCTGTGTTTCCTTGCTTTGTGTACTTAAAAAAAACATATAATTCCAAAAGCCAGCTCTAATCAATGTCAATGTGTTTATTTCTCAGTTATACAGACCAGTGTGCTATTCAGCTCTGAAGATCTGATTGAAAGTGATTTCTGATTTCACCTGATGCAAAGGCAGAAATACATAATTTATTTGCTTTCAGATTATGGCTTTCAGATCAGTTGTTGCCTTCCATGTTCTGCTTTGTCTTCTGCTTTCAAATAAAAAAAATACATCTTTTGAGATTACTATTTTAAAAGTATTCAAAATTATATTAAAAATTACGTTGTAGTTGACCTTGCAATAAAATTTAATCATATAAAGTGTAGAGAGTTTGCATTGATAGACATCTAATCTAAAAATTTCATTGTTGTCTGGAATAAGATTGGGTGTCTTCAGCCAAACAACTCTAAATTATACCTGAAACTCAAGTTCACCTCTAATACTGATACGCTATCCAAGTTCTCTCAAAGTATTGTACAGGTAAGAACAACATGCATACATATTGGTGCTATGTGGAAAGACATTATTAACATTGACTTCTACGTCCAATTATACTTTCTGGACATGCATGAAAACACGTGACTCACTCTGCAATTAATGCAGAAGAATATTGAACCGTGGAAATAGATCATAACCATGACAGTCACAGCAGAAAAGTTTGTGAATATATTTTGTAAAATTCCTGTGTTCAGCAAAGAGCTTGTGCAAGTGTATCTCCGTAAATTCTCTACTTCAGACAGCAGTTTTTATTAAGGTTATGTGGAGTCTTCTGAAATGAATTGTGTACGTGTGTTTGTGTACCCGCATTTGTGTGTGATACACAGACAGGTTTTTGTAGGAGCTTTGGCATATTGCATGTGGCAGGCTGATGAGACATGAATAAAGACAGTAGGAAAAAGGCAATGCACGTCTTGCTGGTAATCAAGGGAAGGGATTGCTGCGATCTTCCCTTGTGCCAAATCTCAAGGTTCGCCCAGAAGCTCCCAAGATCATTCCTCAGCCCCTAGATTTTCATGTTGAATTATCTGTCTTGTTTGCTAAATGAACCTACTTCTTATTTTATTTAAACCACATGAGGTAGGTGTATTTGACTTCCTACTAGGGAATGCAATATTCAGTAAGTTCAGTATGCACAACCGTGAAAAGGTGAAGCATATTTTGTGAACATAATTTGGGGGTAATTTTAAATGGCATACCTTTTTCTCCAACTCCTTTCCACAGCCTGAAGCTGTAAATATAAAGTGCAGCTCATATGCTCTTTACAATTTACTCCTGAGAAACACTGACCACAAAAGTCAGTAAACATTCATCATGAGCTTTAGGCTACTTTCCTTGGATTTGGCCTCAGGCTAAGCTGAGGGCTAAAAACATTTCATGAGGGGGTTACAGTTTTAAGAAAAATAAATATATTGCTAGTAAAGTATGGTTACTCAGCTTGGTCTCATGCTGGAAAAATGCCTTCTCCCAACAAATACACAGAATTTTGTTATCTGTCTGTCACATTATAACTGATACTGTGGTTGTAAATCACCAATATGCTAATCAACATAGCTGTTGTGACCTACTTACCACATATTTCTGCCAGAGCTTCCCATAACATGTCACATTGAATCCACTCTGAGAAGTACAAACCAAATCTACTTCAACCCATTTAGCACAAAGATTCTGGGGAAGGAAGGAAAAAAAAAAAAAAAAAAGGAGCACAGCAAAGCAAAAAAAGCTAGGTCAAATTCTCTTGTTAATCCTGGGCTTCCGTGACACAAAGCCATGTTTGCCACCATGTACTGCCATAAGCAATGATATGATTTCTCATGAAAAGGGCTACAGAGAGGAGAAAGCCCCCATCCAATACCATTTCCTACATCACAGAGAAAACTTGAAAGATGCCTCACTAAATGGTTGGTTGTCTTAGGGTGGTTGCCGATCTCTTTAAGCTAAACAATGCTTACAATAAAATGACTGGTTTTTTAAAAGTGATTGCATTTTTAGTCTTTCATCTTCCTTGCAATTTTTGTTTGGTATGCAACCCTATCTGAGGAAGGTCTTTCTACTTGAATGAAATAAAAACACATGGGAAAGAATGATGTGAAAATATATCCATTAAATTTTTCTAGAGATTTTAATAATGTATAAAGTGTTTTAATTGTTCTGGGGGGAGCTTATGTTTGCTTCTTTCTTTTTAAGTTTAATATATTTGGTTTCATACTGTATCATTAATCCAGGAAAATAAAATGGCATGGAATATATTTATTGAGATTAATTTCACTGTAAATATTTGGTTTAGACAGTAACATCAGTACAGCAATCTTAGACCATGAGGAAAAGGAGCTAAAATAAATTATAACACCAAGTGTTACATCAAGTCATCTAATTGATTTTATGGGGGACCCTCACATTGTACCATTTTTGAATCACTGTCTAGGTTATTAGAAATGTCTAGGACATAATAATATTCTCCTAGATGAGATATAGTACAAGAACTTGAAAGTTTCTATCTGCAGTGAAGATTTCCGAGCACATTTTCACAGGAAATGCCCTAGACAAATTCTAGCCTAGACAGCTACAGCCTCTCTTCCTGAGGTCTCTGTGACTTTCCACTGCACACAAGCATAAGAAGAGCAGATTAGAACATACTCAGACAAAATTTTATAGAATTGGCAATGTTATTATGGGTGAAGATTGCAAAGAGTACCTGAAAATATTAATTACAGTAACAGCTTAATGTTCACTATCTCTTGAAGAAGAGAACTAACTGATGCACGGTTCCTCTCCAGGTCATTTCTTATTCTGTCCCTGATGGTAGTCCTCAGTGCCGTGGGGTCAAATACTGCTTTCCACTGCAGAGATGTGACTTCTCCTGAAAAGAAAGAGAGATTCACTTAGGCAGCCAAAAGCAGAACTTGCCTCTCTGTCTCAAACAGAGTGCTTTAAACTACACTGCAATAATCTGTCACAGGAAACTTTCATAAAGATGAAGTAACATGGTTTGGCCTGAACATATTGGAATACCTGTTCTACATCAACTACTGCTTCCAACCACAGCCTGGCAGTGTGCTAGTCAAGTCACAACTATTTAAGCAGGTTTCATTGCTGAATTTCCACTCACAAAAAATAAGGTGAAGCAAATTTAAAGCGGTGGTATTAACAGGTGAACTTCCATAAGTGTAAGTGGTACAAAGTTGATTTACACTAGGAAAGGATGCAAGGGCCCGAGGAATAGGTTACAGTCCTTGCTTTGCAGAGTCCAGTAGCTGACTGAAAATTTTCTGACATAAAGAAAAAACCTTTGGATAAATTCAAACAGGGGGGCAGTGAAGAACATACCTGTGGTATCTATCACACATTTTATATTTTGAGCACTGTACAATTACTGCACCTAGCCATACCAAAGTTCATATGCAGGGTTCCTGACTCTGTGTACGTGATAGAGTACCATTACTTTCAGGGGAAAACAGCTCTAACGCTATCTAGATTGCTCAGGGTCTTACTAGAGATACTGTACAAAATAATGCCTCTGAGCCTCAGGATATGATTTTACACATTCCTAGTGTGTTACCTAACTCCATTACGAAGAATGCACTCTGGCAATCTTCCTCTGAGGATGAACAAATATTACAGGGAACATGCTACAGCCGTAGCTTAAAGTCCTGCCAGATGAATGTGTTGCCTTTTATGGATTTGAAATGAATTTCAGATCCACAGCAACATATTGCAATCTCATGATGTGCCTACGATCCTATTAACACAGCCAAAAAGACCTTGGGAAAAAGGTAACCGTGGACTGGAACAACATAGTAATTACCACTATGTCTTGTCAACACTGAAGTTACCAAGAGTGACTGAGATAGACAAGTCAGGGATTGCAGAGTCTTAAAATATTGCATTGAAAACCTTCACTGTACTGTCCAAAATTCAGGCCTTCAGTAAGAAGACTGAAGAGATTAATGAAAAAGATATCCAGATAGTTTCTCCAGGTAAAAAATTATAAACAAGAATGTGGATTTGCGTACCAAAAATGCTATAAGGATACAAACCTCGAGTCTCTTTTGCTTAACTGAATTTGAATCTTCCAGTGGCTTCTTCTTGTTTGCTTTGTTTTTTGAAAATGAAAAAGACAGGTAGAAAGGATACAAAACCTTTATCCAAGCCTTTCTAAGTGATATAGTTTCAGTCACATCCCTGAGATAAACCCCTTATGTGACAGGTGTGAAAGTCTTCATAAGAGTTTGTATAGCATCCTGAGGTTCATGAAGACATCCCATACAAAACTGACCCCTTACATATGAACACAAAACTGTTCACTTCATACTTTGCAATCAAAAAATCAACTTTAATAAACACTGATGTAAGTAAAGGAAAATCAGCAAAGTACCATTTTATAGAGCATCAGCTGGGTCATACTTGGTATGGAAAACAGCAACATGTTTGAAATGTTGGATTAGCATGGCCCTAGGACAACCCTATTATATGAAGTACTCCCCGTACAATCTATCCCAAGATACTGAAATCTTCTGTCCAAAATCTGTGGCAGTGTGTTTGGCAAACCCAGCCCAGAGTTGCAAATCCTGGAAACCTGCAAAACATGACAGGCAACCTCTATAAAATCTCAGTGTGGTAGGATACCTTGAATCTAGGACACATTATTAAACCAAACAGATTGGGCCCATTCTCTGGCTCTTAAACCAAATGGCATATCATGGTGTGTGTTTACACAACAAACTCTTCCCCTCTCTCCCACCCCAATAATTTGCCATCCTCCATAATTCCCAGCACGTGCTCTGTTCCCTGGCCTACTGCTATCCCTAAACCTTGCCCAGATACTGACTGGGAAACTGCAGTTGTCACAGGCTAAAACCACAGCAGGGAACTTGCGCACAATTAAACAGTGTGGATGATTGCTGGCCCTGTTATAACCTCAGAGAGTTCAGGGTTTCCATCGCCATTGGTCTAGAAGGGCTGACTCAAGGCAGAGCTGTGCAGACTGGCATTCTTCTTGATTAGTTTTGGGGAATTTGGCAACAGCAAAGTCAAAAGTGTCTGGCCAGTTGGAGCGGTAGGTCTGTCCTAAGATCTCAGACTGTTGACCCAGAATATCCTGGGATAAAAAGTGACCAATAACCATGGACTATATACTTGCCTGTGCTTCTCACCCCAAGGAGCTCTAAGAGCCCTAGCTTGGGTGCTCTTACTTCTCACCATTCCCTGGCTCTCAGCAGTGACAACAGGAATTCAGTTCACCAGCTGTCAGATTAGCTTCTTGTTTTTTTCTTTTTTCTAAAAAAAAAAAAAAAAAAAAAAAAGCAGCACTTCCTTGCATATGCTGTGCTGCTCACTTCTTAGGATGAGATACATTTGTTTCTCCTGACTGAAAATGAATGTGGGAGTATCTAATCATGAAAGATAAAACTTTTTCAGAAGGTCGATGCAAGCCTGGGAAGCAAGCAAGAGCACAGTTTTAATGCAGCATGATAATATTAGCCAGATGGCCACAAGAAGAAATTTGGATCTGTGTCTGGATGTGAAGAATAGCTGTATTTAAACCCAGTGCTCTTACAAAGAAAGGATGGACCTCTGCTCAGAGATGGATCCAATCTACCCAGAGACTTTGTTCGCAACAGTGATTTTGGCTTGTGCTCAACACCACACATATATTTACATTTAACACACCAGTGAGTCACAATAGGACTTCTTAAATCTCAGTACCATAATCCTCATCATTTTCAACTGACAAACCACCCCACCACCACAAAATGACTGTTTCTAATGAGGGATAGCATGCTAATTATTTAACTGCAGTAGTTATTAACTACTCTTTTTGTTAGCACATTCTTCCATTTAACCATTTGCACTCTCTCTGGGTCAAATTCTGCACTCCTTAATTAACAAAAACTTTTATCAGCACCAATATATCTTTTGTGGGCCGTGGATGGAGCTATGTATTCTGTCTGTGTAAGGAATGGTGATAGCTGTCTTCTGCCTTTCATTGACTTTAAATGCTTTAAATTTCTGAAAGTCTCTCTTCAGGTTGGTGCTACCTTAGTCTTGGATATATCTCCAAAGATCCCAGTCTTTTCCTGTCACTTGACTGCAAACGACACCTTTTTTCATGGAAAATAAACATCACAGACTACATTGATTTATCCTTGAATTATGCTACAGACATGTATGTGAAAAGAATCAGAATTTGTGAAACCAAATAACGATTAGGGAATGGCTGTGAGGACGTGGTAGTGCTTTTAGGTGCAGTCGATATCGTAGTAGGAAATGAGATTGAGAATAATCTGAAACACCTTTAAGAAGCTACAGATAATTTGCACACCTTCTTTATTACATCAGAACCTTCATAAATATATGTATCAGGTTTATATATACATACATATTTATGATACACGTATTGTGGAGAACAGAAAACTTTGTTCACTAGTAGGAGTTTCATCCTGTTCCAATCAACCCGTTTGTTACTGAAAGTGTATTTTTTTCATGAAGTTATTCAGAAATGGTCAGATAGAAGGCTACTCTGAGTCTGGATAGTTTACTGGTTTCCTTTAAGTTCTTATCAATCATCTATAACCAGAATAAAACTCACTTACTGCAGTGAGTGAATGGTATTGAATTTCATTTTGACACTGCACAGAACTTTAACATATTCAAGGTACCTCAGAAAAAAGTCTCTGAGATACTGTTATCATGTTTTGTTGTAATAATTAGATAAGCTTTTGTAAATAGTGAATAGTGAATAAGAAAAACATTAGAAAGTTTATATCGTCAGGGGGTGTTTATTTTATTTTTGTTACTTACAGTCAAGCAGAGGACATTTAGAAAGTTTACATTCCAAGTAGCATATTAGTCATTATCAATTTGTTTGGGTTTTTTTTTTCCCAAACTTGTCTGCACGCAGCCTTCACTGAAGTAGTAAAATGAAGCTGGGAGGACATAACAGGAGAACTGTCATTGTATGTTTCCCATGATCACATCCACTCCTGTCAAAATCTACTCCTTGCCACTGTTTCAGACTTGGCACTAGGCTAGGTGGGCCATTGAGCTGATGAAATACACTATATTTAGCTTTCAGTTAGCCATACAAAAGATGTAACCCTCAGATATACTTTCTGCCTTTCTAATGCTAAATATGTCAATAGCTTTGTGGAAGGCTGGGAGACGTTCCCTAGGACAAAGGACCTATGCTGCTAACTCCTAATTTGACCAGAAGTTTTATAGGATTTGGTCCTTACCTCTACTATCTGAAGATAATATACTACCATTAAAAATTATAGATTTTTTCAAAAGGCAAGTTTCTAGACATGGAAAATTACTAAAGCCAAACTGAATTAATACACACTAAAACCTCAGCTATCAGATGTGAGATGCCTAAAGTTGCTTCCAAAGCAACAGTATGAGAGAGAGAGCAATGGGAACTAAGCTAAATAAATCTGTTGGAAAGTGGATTCTGCAGTTAAAAGGGCAGAAACAATTATACCAATGAATATTGTGGGGTACTACTTCAAAGGCACTGGATAGGTATCCTTGGTTAGCCGTAAAAAATAAAGAAGAAATTAGAGGTGAGATGCATGCAGAAGTTTGTGGTCAATTTAAGTACAACACTGCGTGAAAGACCAAAATTAACTTCTGAGTGATCACATTACAGTGAAATGCATTATAATGAAACTAAAGCAAAGCAACAGATGTCTGTGATGAAAAAGACTAGGGAACATAAATACATCATGAGGTTCATCTAAAGGATTTTAGGAAGATTTTTAAAGTATGTTTTCTTGTATCAGCAAAGAAACAGTCCTCATCTTTGGAACCACCAAGCTTTTCTGTGTGTTTCATAGTATCAAACATCTTCAACATTAATAGTGATTCTTTGTTGTACAAAGTATTCTGTACAGATAACGATTTATTCAAAGGTATTTATGACTTTATGAAATTCCTCTTACAAGTTTCTTTTATTTCAAAAGGTTATCAAAGGTAGCTCTGTTCAAACTGAAATGCTGCTCATGCTGGGTATGTGTAACCGATTGCGTAAGTCACGTGGTATCGTTTATACTCCTGAACAGGTGATTCCCTAATTACTAATCCAAATCATACTTCTGTATTTAGAAATTACTTTTTGTAAATGGGAATGTTTAAAATTGTGCTTTTCCTTAGACTTCCTCCAATTTGCGTTTGTCAGTTGAATACTGAGGGAGAAACAAAAAAAAAAAAAATTGAAATCAGCTTGACAAAAGTTAATTTATTTCTAAATATGAATATTTGCAGAAGCAGCTTTTTCCCATCTCTGGTAGTTATGTTGGAAATAACGTTGATTTTTTCTTTGTAACACTTCAGGGAATATGTCAAACCTTGACTTACACATCATAAGCATGTTCAGATTTTTGGTTTTTCAACTGAGACCAGCTTTAAATGAAGTGAAATTTCAAGAAAGCTGGTCAAATAGATTTAAGGACCACCTTTTTAAGTACTTACAAATAAAATCCAGAAGAATAAGAAAGAACAGAATATTCTACTTTAATTACTAATTTGGTGTAATCTAGATATACACTTTTATAAAGCTTTATGTAGCAGGAAGGTGTTGCAGTTTCCCATGTTGGAAGGTAAAGAACTCATAGGAGAAAAAGCAGAGGCTAAATTATAAAATCTCTTCTATCATCACAAGCATAAGGTTTTGATAGAGAAAAAAACCCAAGAGTATAACATTTTCTAAAAAAAAAATCAAAGCAATACAATTTCTCTGCATTGCAAAATGCCTTGCACAGGCATAGTGGCATAGATAGGCACAAGACAGAAAATAGAATTATGAATACTAGTAATCCTCTTGACTGAAATTTTAAGCTAATGACTGGCTGTGGTCAGGAAATATTTTTCCCTCTTCTCTTTACAGAGTTTTCAAAATTTATTCAAAGTTATTTGAGTTATCTTGAATCCTTGAACATTTAAATTAATGATAAATTTAACAAGTTTAAGCAATTTTTTCTTGTATTTATTTATATGCTATCTGTATCTTATAATATTCATAATATGTAATATATAATACTATAATAAACATTATTATTAATATTTCAAAAAGTATTATTTCTACTCATAGAAAAGAAACAGAAAGTTAAAATGGAATGAGTGCCTAAATATCAGAACCTCAAAGAGAGATGTAGTTATATTTTAGCAGTTTCAGATGAAACTAGCTTAATTCACCAAAACCTATGTGACTTCCACAGTTCTACCAATGTACCGACTGTTTACATTTTTCTACTCAAAGCTAACTGAGCTCTTACTTGCAAAACTTTAAATAGAGAATTGATGATGTAGCTGGTCTTTTCCATCTCTGCGTACTATGATTCTAACCATGTGTCCACTCTTCTGTAGTTAAAGGCAGACATTCAACTGATGACAAAATGAAAAATGCAAGTGAAACCTGATATAATTCACAGATAAAAGAGATGCTGTTAATATTTTGATTATTGTGGTACAGCATCAATTATATACTGATAAATTTCAATATTGCATGTATTTTTTTTAACCTACACACGTTCCACATATATAAAGGATGTCAATACCCATGCCCTGATTTTGGACACAGATCATTTTGAACTGTTGGCTAGTAAATGTGTTTTAGGAATAGAAATTCTCTGTGGTGAAGACCAGTTTTCCAAATGGAGCTAGCTACTCGTCCAGTATGAAGTTGTAAATCTCTTTTGCTACACACAAGACCTATGTTCCTATAGGTAAATTAATGGGTTTCTCACCATTTAAAATATTCTACAAAGAGAGAGCCCTAAAATAGGCTGTCAGCTACAAAAAGAAAAAAAAAAGGAAATACAAAATCAATTAGAAATATAATAATCATCCACCACAACCAAATGAAATATGAGTTGCACAAGCTGAAAATAGATGAAAATTGGTTTTTATAGCGCCTTTAAAATGCATCATGAAAGACCAGCCTGTTAATGGTTTGGATCTATTCCACAGAATAAACTGTTTTTCTAGTGATAAATCAGTGACACAATTAGCAGCAGATCTTACGAAAATCAGTAGCTGCAGACAGAATTTTTCCGTAAACTGATGAAAATATGGATAAAAAAAAAAATTATTACTCATTTCCATGCACCAATTCTTTAAATAGACAACTTCCATTAAGTAAAAAAAATCTTCCTAAAGTTTTGAAGGAGATCTTGGCTTTTGGCAAGGAGGTTGGACACACTGCAGGTCCATGGTACCTGTCAGTCAGAGGGCCAACACCTCTATTTTAGACACCCTTTGACTTTTTCACTGTCCAATTATAACAAGGAATTGGAGCTGTCGTTGTCTGGGAAGTGATTTCTGACAAACAGCTGAAGTACTTCTGTGCTCTTTGGTTGAGACAATCGTTATTTTTAGGGATAAGGGAAGGAAGAGAAGGTGTTGCAGTTATTTTACTTGGATACACGACAGGTTCAGTTTAAACAATGAATCAGTATTTGTATATGGATAATCCACTATGCAGGTCTAAAAATAGTAAGGTCACATTAACCAGATAGTTTTAATTAATGTACTTTGGTACCGAGAGCAGAAATTTATGGACAATCACATTCTTTGTAGAATGAAGAGGTCATTCAAAGTATGTGTGCATACGTACGCACACAACTGAAGCAAACTGCATTCCTTCTTTGTGAGTTCTTCCCAGACTGGCCCAGGATTGTAGCACAGCCTTAAGCAATTTGAAAAATGGGTGTTTTGTTAGTCAAAATTAATCGACTGTTTTGAAATATTTACACCACAGTACTGTGACACCTGATGCTGAATTTCCCTCCTTCAGGGATGGTAAGAAACAGGAGGAAGAACAGAGTTGGTTGGGTTTGGGTTGTGGTTTTTTTTTTTTAAAGAACACTTTTTCTGCACCTACTGACATCATCTTCTGTGCTTCAGGGGAGGACATTTACCTCCACATATCAGCCCAGCTGCAGAAATTCTCTGACTATGAACTGATGCCTGCTGTACTTCTGTCTTTCACAAAAGTTTTTGCAGGTAGGAACAACGGGTTTTCTAAGGATGATACTTTTTTGACTCCTTGATTCAGAAAAAGAAATTAAAAGCATTACCAGCCTTTGAAGTAAATGAAGAAGGGAAATCCAAGAAGTCTCCCTGAAATCAAATAATAACCAATTTCCCTCACTGTACATCATCTGCTCATCTTCGAAAGCAAAGATCCCTGGGAACATTATCCAGCTTAACGACAAAGAGAAACTGGAGGAGTGGGTCAAGAAACTCCTCTGGAATTTCAACACACCTGACTAGGTATGAAGGTGTATTACATGCATGTGTCTGTAGCTTAAGGGGGAAAAATTCAGTTGCTTTTAGGAAGAGCTGAATTTAATAAGAATTCCTATTTTGCTTCAGGATAACATCTTCCATTGATTTAATCCCTTCTTGTACCTACTTGCATCATATGAGGTAGTTGTGGTTTTCATTTCACATTTAAGTGTACAGCATGATGAATAGCTATTGTCAGCTTTACTTCACCCTGACCAGTGACTGCAGCAGTGGGGGTAGGCTAGGGTCAAGGAGATTGCCTCAAATAATCTTCTACAATTTTCCTACCTCTATCCCTTCCCCCTTTTCCTTAAGCCTTCCTTTCTTTCTCTTTTTTCTACTTTGTCTTTTAGTGCCCCATCTATCTTGTTGCATTCTGAGGCTGGATGAACTCTAACTAGAAATGACAAATCACTTGATATGTCATACCTTATCGTTCGTTGCACTTTTATGACATTTCCAGCATCTTCTTTCAAAATCATCCCAACTCTGAAGTATATGTTTCTAATTTGCGTTACAGAAAAGTCCTGCCTATTTTATTCATTCAGGTATTCCCTTTGGTTCAATGGATTATTTACAGCGTATTGGAATTCAGCACTTCAAACATTGACTTCATATGATTTACTACACAGTGTTGCTACTATATTAAAATACTTGTAAAACCTGGCCTCTTGATAGTATTTGACTGAGTTTTTGGTCAAGAAAGTTACAGCTCTTCTCAGAGTAAAAGTAGGGATAAATTCACTGTGTGTAGGTATTGGCTGTTTTCAATGAGAAACAGGAACAAAAGGAAAAATATTACATAAAGCTTGAAGAGGTTGGTGTAGGAAGGGCAGAGAATACTCGTTAAGGAAAATGACTGGTTAGAGGAAATACACACTGGGAATTTGAGACTCAAAATTCAGAAGGGTAAGGCTTGGACTTGTTTGGTGAGAGGGTTGGGAGGAAATGACCAAGCAATTAAGAGCCAGCAGGATAGGTAAGACAAGAGTGCAAAGGGCTGGAGCCCCAGGGAGCCTGAGCCCAGGGAAGAGCACTCCTCCAGAAAGGAAGACAGCATTTCTGAGTCTCAGCACCCTCAAAGGAGATCTTATTTCTGGTATCCTTTAACTGTTGAGCACCTTGAGTCTGCAAACTGCATGTTCCGTTGGCAGAGAATTTACCAGGATCAGGCTGTGACTTCGTATTGCCTGTGCTGGTTTAGCCTTGTGAGGCACGAGCAGTTACACTGAGGTATTATGGGACAGATCAAAGCTAGTTCCAAGCCAATTTTTTTAATATTGTGAGAAGTGAAATGAGAAAATTTGCTTTCATTTTTGAGGAAGAAGCAAATATAATCCCCCAACAAACCTACAGAAGTCACCAAAAATATTATTCCCTTAATTCCACTGAGCAAAGGATTGCAGCATAATAGCACTATGTCATCAAAAGCATAAATAACATATGACTTTCTTAATTTAATGTAAATTGCTACATATATGGATCACTATGCCTTTATTAAATGTATCTCAGAGATACATAAAATTCATACAAGAATTCATTATTCAGAAGTCTGCTTCCATAGTCCTTGGAGTTTGGAATTGTACTTTCTTTCCTCAATATTTGTTTTCCTCTATCTGACAACGCTCTCTCTTTCCTTCTTACCTAAGCCCCCTCCAGTTATCACAGCTGTTCTTGCCTCTTTAAAAAAGAGGTCAGTTATGTGGCGCTGACTTGTTAACAGGTATGTGTACTGATTTGGTCATAATTACGCTGTATGTGCATTTTTCCTTTTATTATAGGAAAAAATGTGATTCATGGAGCCCTTTGCAGTTAAGGCTTATGATTTCTCACTATTTTCAAATCTAGGAACTGTAGACTTAACCATGTTGCCACAACACTTTTAATTTACAGCCAATTAAAATTATACTAAACTTTGCAATATTCCATTTGGATGTATATCTATGTTTTAGGTTTTTTATTTAAATGAATGAGGCCTTTAGACCTAATAATGGCACCAAAACGTCTAAGAGAACACAGTGAGAAACACTACATTCAAAACACCTTAGGATTCAACTACTTGGCAGAATTGTGTCATGTTATTTGTTGCAAAGCAAACTATCAAATAATAAAATACATCAAAATGGTACAATATTAAAATAAGAACTTTTGGCTGTGGAACAAATTTGTGTAATTTGCATAATTCATAGAATCACAGAATGGTTTGGGTTGGAAGGGACCTTAAAGATCATCTAGTTCCAACCCCCCTGCCATGGGCAGGGACACCTTCCACTAGACCACGTTTCTCAAAGCTCCATCCAACCTGGCCTTGAACATTTCCAGGGACACAGCATCCCCAGCTTCTCTGGGCAACCTGTTCCACCCTCATCATAAAGAATTTCTTCCTTATATCTAATCTTAGGCTCCCTTCTTTCAGTTTAAAACTGTTTCCCCTTGTCCTGTTGCTACAGACCATGGCAAAAAAGTCTCTCTGTCTTCCTCGTAAGTTCCCTTGAAGTACTGAAAGAGCGCAGTAAGGTCTCCCCAGAGCCTTCTCTTCTTCTGGCTGAACAACCCCAATTCTCTCAGCCTTTCTTCACAGGAGAGGTGTTCCAGCCCTCTCATCATTTTTGTGGCCCTCCTATGGACCCTCTCTAACAGATCCATGTCTTTCCTGTACTGGGGGCTCCAGAGCTGGACACAGTACTCCAGGTTGGGTCTCACCAGAGTGGAGCAGAGGGGCAGAATCACCTCCCTTGACCTGCTGGCCATGCTTCTCTTAATGCAGCCCAGGGTACAATTGGCTTTCTGGGTTGCAAGCGCACAATGCTGGCTCATATCTAATTTTTCATGCCCAGGTCCTTCTCCGCAGGGCTGCTCTCAATCCATTCACCACACAGCCTGTACTGGTACTGGTGACTGCCCCGACACAGGTACAGGAACTTGCACTTGGCCATGAACTTCATGATGTTCACATTGGCCCGTTTCTCAGGCCTGTCAAGGTACCTCTATATGGCATCCCTTCCCTCAAGCATATCAGTTAGATAAGCAGTGTTGCCTTGTGACATAAAAAAAGAGCTCTTCAAGATCAGACCTATAGAACTCATTAGAGAGACACCTAAAGCAGGCCTAGTTAAACAGCACACTAGCCACTGTCAGGACTGGGATTTAAGGATGTATGTAAACAAACATAATAAACAATAACTTGCGTATACACTGAACAAGTTGTATTTTTATATACATATGTAGCTGTACCTATGTACTAACCAGAAAGCATCCCTATCAGGCTCAAACAGCCTATGTAAAAATGCTGATACTTAGAACAGAAGCAAAAGGATTACTGGGAAATAAAAGAAAGATAATTGGCTAAACATATCCCTGAGGCCTGCACAATAAGCACCACTATTTTATTGGATAAGTAAAATACCAGACCTTGCTCGTTCGAGCTTCCTGATGGACTAGCTGCATAATAGGGAGCTGATAATCCCTGCCTATAAAACTAATAGTTTTGATGCAGATTCTCTCCTGCAGCCAATTGCTACAGAGAGGGAAACTGTTGAGCCGCTAGTCACACTTTCTGATTCTGAGGAACTGATTTGTTGCAGCTTTGGTCCAGGCAAGAGCAAAAACAGGCAAGAAGCTGCTTTAATTTATGCCACTGTCAGAGTCTCTCACGGTCTTTCTACCACTGGAGTTCCTCTGCCACAACCTTTCATGCTCTGACTAGGGATTTCCCATGCAAAAATATATATACGTGCAATGCACAGATGGTTTGCATATGCGCAGTAGGCTTAACATATCTGATTTACTGTGTATGCACAGACCATCTGTGCAGCACATGTGCAGCAGGTCTGATGTGTACTGGACACATTGGACTTACTGTGCATGTGCTACACAGTTAATCTGCACACACACAGTAGCCACAGCTCTGACTGAGTTGCCAGACATCCAGATGGCCAGAGTCCTTAAATCCCTTCCAGAGAAAAACTGAAGATGGAATGAGGACGTTTGAGTTTGGGGGTTTTTTTTCTGGTGTATATCATAGCTTATCTTTTATTTGCAAATGTAGGAGCATATTTAAGTGGATACACCACCCCATCAGGTTTTAATCTAACAAAGAAATTCCCATACACAGAGGGCAATTCCCTTCTGGCCATGTACGTCCAAAAACTGGCTAGAGAAAACAAAATAGAGCTGTGATAAAGATTCTTCTCCATAAACTTTTACAGAACAAGAAAATCCATAACAAGTGAACTACACAGACTTCTCTTAGCAAGCATTGGCAGCCACTTCAGATTTTCTGACTATAAACAGCCTTTCAATCTGGAAATTTTTAATTATTCAGGTTAATGCTCAGACAACTCAGCAACCCAGATTGATCTCATGTCACAGTCTCAGGAGGAGAGTTAGTCATCTCAGGCCAATCCTTGCCATTTGGCTAACAGATTCAGTGTCTCAGAGCGCACGTGCTGCTTTGTTTCCCATCATTCAGACTGTGAGCTAATAACACCGTCCCTAATGATTTTGGCAAATTTCCCCCCAATAACTGTTCTGTAAAATTAAGATACAAACTTAAACATGAAAATAACTTACCAGACCCACCAGCATTTTCAGTAACGGTAGGTGTAAATTGCAAAGCACACTGTCAGTTAAAGTGTGTGGAGAATTTATCTAAATACTACTTAATTGAAAACTTCGCACTGATACAGGGATACATGGGAAAACAGGAGAAAAAAATGGATGCAGAAGATTCAGGTGAATGCCACCAAGAACACAAAAACTGGTTAAGCCTCATCAACCCCACCTGGAGTACTGTGTCCAGTTCTGGGCCCCCCGGTTCAAGAAAGATGAGGAACTCCTAGAGAAAGTTCAGAGGAGGGCAACAAGGATGATTAGGGGACTGGAGCATCTCCCCTATGAGGAAAGGCTGAGGGAGCTGGGCTTGTTTAGCCTGGAGAAGAGAAGACCGAGAGGGGATCTAATCAATATGTACAAATATCTCAAGGGTGGATTTCACAAGGATGGAGCCAGACTCTTCTCGGTGGTGCCCAGTGACAGGACAAGGGGCAATGGGCACAAACTGAAACATAAGAGGTTTCAGTTGAATGTGAGGAAGAACTTCTTTACTTTGAGAGTGACAGAGCAGTGGAACAGACTGCCCAGGGGGGGTGTGGGGTCTCCTTCTCTGGAGATATTCAAAGCCCTCCTGGATGATGTCCTGTGCAACCTGCTCTGGGTGAACCTGCTTTAGCAGGAGGGTTGGAATAGATGATCTCCAGAGATGCCTTCCAACCCATGCCATTCTGTGATTCTGTGTGATTCTGTGTAACTAATGCTGGGATTCCTAATGTAATCCAACAAATTCCAGCTGCATTGTTGATCACAGAATCACAGAATAGCAGGGGTTGGAAGGGACCTCTGGAGATCATCTAGTCCAACCCCCCTGCCAAAGAAGGTTCCTCTAGAGCAGGTTGCACAGGAGCATGTCCAGTTGGGTTTCTACTATCTCCAGAGAAGGAGATTCTACAACCTCTCTGGGCAGCCTGTTCCACTGTTCTGTCACCCTCAAAGTAAAGAAGTTTTTCCTCATATTCAGACGGAACTTTTTGTGTTTCAGTTTGTGCCCATTCCCCCTTATCCTGTTGCCGGGCACCACTGAGAAGAGTCTGGCCCCATCCTCCTGACACCCACCCTTAAGATATTTGTAAGCATTGATGAGATTCCCTCTTAGTTTCCTCTTTTCCATGCTAAGCTGACCCAGCTCTCTCAGCCTTTCCTCATAAGAGAGATGCTCCAGTCCCCTAATAATCTTCATAGCCCTCCACTGGACTCTCTCCAGTAGTTCCTTGTCTTTCTTGAACTGAGGAGCCCAGAACTGGACACTGTACTCCAGATGTGGCTTCACTAGGGCAGAGTAGAGGGGGAGGATACCCTCCCTCGACCTGCTGACCACACTCTTCCTAAGGCACCCCAGAACACCATTGGCCTTCTTGGCTGCAAGGGTACATTGCTGGCTTATGGTTAACTTGTTGTCCACCAAGACTTCCAGGTCTTTCTCCATAGAGCTACTTTCAAGCAGGTCAACCCCTAATGTGAACTGGTGCATGGGGTTATTTGTCCATAGGCACAGGACCCTACACTCATATTTTTTGAACATTATTAGCTTCCTCTCTACGCAACTCTCCAGCCTGTCAAGGTATTGCTGAATGGCAGCACAGCCTTCTGGTGTACCAGCCACTCCTCCCAATTTTGTATCATCATCAAATTTGCTAGGGGTACACTCTGTCTCTTCATCCAGATCATTGATGAATAAGTTGAACAAGACTGGACCCAGTACTGACCCCTGGGGAACACCATTAGCTACAGACCTCCAACTAGACTGTGCCACTGATGACAACCCTCCAAGCTCTGCCATTCAGACAGTTTTCAATCTATCTCATTGTCCACTTATCTTGGTGAATCCATGTTGACTGCTCCTGATAACCTTCTTTTTCTCCACATGCTTAGAGATGACATCCACAATGAGTTGTTCCATCACCTTTCCAGGGATGGAGGTGAGGCTGACTGTCCTGTAGTTTCCTGGGTTCTCCTTGCCCTTTTTGAAGATTGGGGTGACACTGGCTTTCCTCCAGCCCTCATGCACCTCTCCTGCTCTCTGTAACGTTTCTAAAGATGATGGAGAGTGGCTTAGCACTAACATCTGCCAGCTCCCTCAGTACTTGTGGGTTCACCCCATTGGGGCCCATGGAATTGTGGATGTCCAATTAGCCTAAGTGTTCTCTAACATGATCCTCCTCAACCAATGGAAAGTCTTCCTTTCTCCAGACTTTCTCTCCTACCTCCAGGGTCTGGGATTTCTGAGGGCCAGCCTTAAAAGTAAAGACCAAAGCAAAGGCGGCATTCAGTATTAATGCCAGCCTCCTCAGAAGCTGTCTGCCTCACCCACTAGAAGAGAACAAGCTAACACAATTTTTATCACTATATACAATTTTGCAAGTGTATTGAAGATTGGCAGTGCTATGAAAACTGCTGCTTATATTGTATTTGAGTACTTGACCAGTGGGAGAAAATGTTACCTGTGTGTACCTTTGAAGTCTGAGTACCCTTCACTATAAGCACGGCATGCCGTAAAAGGCTCTTGTCTCTTCTAAACTGGTTTGCCACTCCTTTTTTTTTACATCACCCACACAATCTCCATTAAATTTATATATTTCAGAATATATTTCCTAATTAGCACTATATCAAAGCAACTTCTCATAATAAACAAGCTCCATTAATAAGAAAAACCTTTATTGTAGCTGGAGGCTGAAATGTCACTTATTTTAATCTACAGTAAAGAAAATAAAATCCGTAGGTGGAAAAAACATGCTAGATTTTTTTAGTTGCTTTCATTACTGTGTCTAATCATTTAGGAACACTTAAAAATATAAATTTCCTCCAAATTCTTGCTCAAAAATAGAAGGTAATGAATGAAAGCTGGAGGTTTATTCACATAATCTGTGAACAGCAACAGGCAATGACTTGCAAAACAGGATAATTTACTAGTACTGAAACTGGCAGTGGGCGTAACATACTTGGCACATTTTTAATATCCTTAGCATATTTTATTTCAAACTTGTTAAAAGGATATGCTGTAATTGATCTGCTTTTAGTGACAGTATTGAAGAATATTGCCAGAAGTTGTAGCATGTATCAACACAAAAGGACGGCAGAATTAAAAGATGCTTATTAAAATTGATTAGGGTCTCCAGTAGTAATTACTATATGTGATATATTATTCCCAAATAACTTCATACCTACACATTTTCACTGCATGCTATAACATCTTTGTATATTGCATCTTAGTAAACAACACTGCTGGGTGAATTAAAACAAAAATTAATGTAATAGATTCTACCTATATTTTCCAGAGATTATTTGGGTGATGTGGAGGATCTCTCCCATACCCAGAGCTCCTAGTAGAATACTTTCTGGTTCAGCCCAATCTCAAATTGTATGCCACACTAAATATTTTTTTGGCAAATAAAAGGAAAAAAATGTTCAAAATGTCAGCAGTAAGTTTAATCTACTTTCAATTTTTGGATTTTAAAACAGATGGAGTCTTAAATACCTAAAAATTTGAAGGCTTTCATACTTGTGCATTCATAGATGATATTGAAAATCAAAAATCATCTCCCTTCTCTTGAACCACTCTCCTAGGGGTACCATAATGAATGGAATAGTGCATGTTTTAAAGTGGCACTCTCTTTCTTCCATAGATACGTTATGTATGATATTGAATATTCACTACTGCAGAGAACTCAGCAAGACTGGAACTCAGAAGAGCAACGTATCCACATGGCAACATAATAATTAAGTTTCTTGCTCGCAGTCGTCAAAATTGTTTAAACATTTCATAGATTCCCAGTGACAGAACAGTCATCTCAGAATACTGGCTAGCTCACACATATAGAAGTTATAAATTTTCATTCAGTCCCCATTCTGAATCAGTTAAGGAAGGAATTTGAGCCTGAATTTCTCATTTCTTAGGTCACTTTAAAAATTAATGATAATTTTTAGAAAAATTTGTCTCAGTCCCTCTTTTTTCAGGTACTCCACTTTGCACCTTGAACAGTAGTGCCCCACTGCCCAGTAATAACATTTAAAAGTTTAATTAAGTGAAAGTGGCAAGGAGAAGTACACAACATGAGTCTGTTCTTTTGGTTCAGAGAAGATCAGACCCTGCTGTGCCCATCCCTGGACCATGCTGAAACACCATGGTCAGGTTTTTAGTCAACTGCTGGGGTGTACCTAGGTGTATGAGCAGATGAGGCAGGCTGTCTCCTCACCTCTTCCTTGCAGCTGGGGACAGCCAGTCAGACTCCAGTCACCTGCCTCCATGAGCCAGTATCTCCATCTCACCCCCCCAAATCCTCTGTGATAGGCCAGATTCCATGTACAAGAAAACACTGGTTAGATTACGCTAGTCACAACTGAATGAAAACCAACAGACCTGTACAGTGAAGAGTATTTCTTTTAACGGTTTCCACACTTAAGTGCTCATGGATCATCATGGCATGGAAATGAACATATCTGCATAGGATAAAAATGGAGAAAGGGAACTGGTTTTAAGGAACATGATCACAGTTATGTTTTATTTCAGTAACAGAAATCACACAACCATTCATTTGAATACACTCGATATGTAGCTGAACAAATGTTTATTAACAGCAATTTGTTGAGAAAAAAAAAAGCTTTAATATGAGGCAGGTAGGTCACCTCAGGAATATGTTTCTCTTCTGACAAGCTGTTGAGATTACTCACAATTTTTTCCTGTCGTCTTTTTTTCAGCAGAAGCAAGTTTAAACAGAAAATCAAATGATGGCAGAAAGTATTTATCTGAAGAAAGCTCATTTTTTGGTTGTTTTTCCAAAAACCTGTGCTGCCAGCGGTCGCTACCTGCCCATAGCAGCTCATTGTCTAGGAGAGGCATTTTCTGTTCTGTTGAAGCAGAAATCACTGTGCCAAATATTTTCTTCGTCATATACAGTAATCTTCTCAGCAGAAGCAATACCATTTTGCACGAGTAAGAGGGAACGTCTTTATGTAGTTTCATTGCCACTCAGCTTCCAACATGGGTGATGGGCAGAACTCACATCTGAAATTTGGGTAATAGTTTCATTTGGCTGTTTACTTGATACTAATGAACTTCCAGTGCCTGTTTGCTTCTTATAAACTGGCAGTGTAGCAGATGAATGGACAAGCAAAAGCAAAATTTTAATGAAAAGTCAATTTACAGTAGCACCTCAGTTGCTGACAGATTCAATCTTTTATATGCTATTGCAAACTAGAGTGCTCCTTTCACTGCTCATCCACTGCATAAGCACTCAAGGGAGGGTATAAGAACTAATACAGAACAGAGTATAGATTTGGTATTCAAGGCTTTGGAAAAATTATTCCTGTTTGGCAGTCAGCAAGAAGAGAGATAATGGAAAAATGAGAGAGAGGCTAACAGATTTCAAGATTCTGTTTTGAAGAAGAATGTTAAGCATTTTCACTGACATTGATCCAACTAATGTATGTGGTTTCAAATGTGTAAATGCACTTAGAGATTCTGAGGCTGTCTCTATAAGCCCTTCAAAATTAAAGAACTGCTGCTGAAGTCTGGGGATTCATACGTAGAAAGTTTGCAGGACCAAACACTATGACAGATGCATTTTGACATAGGAATGAAAAATAAAACAGAGACATAAAAACCAAATCACTAATTACATTTTTTCCCCAGAATATGTAATTATATGTTCATAGGCGAAATTGTGTTTATTTACAGCTCTAGTGATTCACTAAATCCCATGTAACAAATCAAAAAAAAAAAAAACCACCTTAAAACAAAAAAGGAACCTGAGATCCCACAAACATTAAAATCTGTGAAATCACATCACTTATGGTTTATACAATCAGGAACTGGCTTATATGGATCTGATCCGTCAAGGGAGATCATGGGATATGCGGAATAGCTATGAAAACCAATATGGGATGGAGAATGTTTTTTAGCAGGGCTGTGTTTCACCCTTACAGGGGGGTAGGCTAGAGAAAGGTATAATTTGGGCCCTTTGCTCTCTCTCCTTCACTGGGCTTAAAAAAAAAAAGCAATGCATGCCAAGTACGGCTTGGCTCCAGTTTCCCCCGGAGCAAGGGGATAATCCAAGGACAGATCAGGAGTCACACTGTGCAGCATCTTCCTCAGGGCTTCTAGCAAAGCCAGTTTAAGCCAAAGAAACCATTACATTAATTTTACATCAGTTAACATTTCAACTTAAATTCTTCAGCTACCTTAATGGAAAAATTATTTTTTATTGTCATATAAGATGGTACAGGATCGAGTGTTTGACAGGTAATTACGTTTTTTTAATAATCACAAATTTATCAATGAATATTTCAAATAAAATATCTAAACCAGAAAAAGGATAATACCTTACAGAGTAAAGAATATTATCTAAATTAAAAAATTAGTTTGCAAGAACAGTATTATCTCCTATTTTTGGAATCTCTATAGGATTCATGTCTTGGCTGGTTTTCAAGAATCTTCCTATAGGTTGCATTCCTGAGCCTATCAGCCTTACAAATCAGAGTTAATAAAAGTCAATCAGTGATTGTTTAACTTGCCTGCTACTGCCTAAAGCAGAATTACAAAAGCTAAATGTGTGTTCAAAACTCCACCAGGAGTTTCTGTCATCTAAGAACTCTAAGTGTATGACCTCATGGAAACTCTAAGAAATAAATATCCCACAACAGCTTGAAGAAACTTGCAGTTACTATGCATTCATGTCAACAAAATAAGTAATCACGCATGAGGAATAGCAATGTTTTTACTTTCTGCCCTCAGAATGATTCAGTTAGAAATGAGAACTAATTGGTCAAAAGACCATGAATATGAAGCAATTGACAAGGAGAAACTAACAAATGTAATTAATTAGAAAATAGTAGGTTGATTGCCAAGTGAGAAGGTTTATAAGCAATATCGGGTTAAATTGTCATGTGCATTAATCAGGTTTACTGCAGTTGCAATTAGTTGTTCAATACTAAGCTTCCTCATATCTTCCAAATATCCTGACTGATTTACAATGAATTGCTACATAGTTCTGACTTGGAACTTTCATTAGTGTTCATTCTCCTACATACTCAGCTATGGAATATTTTTTTTTCATGAAGATGACTTTCAAATGCACTAAAGTAATTTGTTAATGCAAATTGTTTTTCTTTCATGAAATCACATCCGAGTTTTTCAGAGGCTGGAAAGAGCATTTTAAAATGTCAAGTGTGAGGAGAAACACTGTAAGTAATTGCTGTAGATACCAATCTGCAATCAACTTTCATTAATTTTGAAATGAATCTGTAGTGTTATTCTTACAATAAATCAGTACTATATCTTCTTAATCTGTTGCTCTAATCCATAACTCTGACTAGACAATTAGTGAAAATGTTTTACTTGTACAACGGTAATCAGAGTTAGAAAAGATACTGATTTAGTTCAGTCAGGAATTTTACTCCAGCTATTTTAGTAATAGTATTTTAATATGCTTTTTCTTTCAAAAATACTGTCATTTCTACTCACAAATCTATATTCTAGAATCCTAAAGCCATAAAAATTTGCAAACTCTGTATTTGGTTCCACAATCAGAAACCTAATACTACATACAGTTTAACTCAAAGTCTAACAAAACTAGATGCTTACCATTTACAGTAGCCCTAGCAGCACAAGTGTGTGAAATTGGGCAAGAATATGACATTCTCCCTAATTTGTTCACTGTCTGCCTTCAAATGTCAAGCAGCCTTTGCAACATGAGGTATATTTGCCTAACAGTGGGGGTGTGGCACCACTGTAAAATAGTGTGGGAAATATGGCAGCGGACTTGGCCAAGCAGGTATAGCCTTGGCCAGCCCAGCCCAGCGACACTATCAGTAGGCAAATAATTAGGCATATTTTACAGCATGAGTTCAAATTCTTAAACCGCATCTCACACTGCTTTTATTTTTCAAAGCTCATGATGGACCATGGACTTGAGTCTAAAAAATATAGACGTGAGAAGACCTCAAGTTTGAGAAGAGTCATGGATCTGAGCTTAAATTACAGGAGAGAAATACTGAGGAAATCTGTGTCGATTTTAATTAGTCTAGATTATGCCATTTAATCTGTGAAAAAATGAGACTTTAATGAAAAATTAGACTTAAATACCCCAAATGTTGGAAATTCTGCAAAACCAGAGCCAAATTTGGGGTTTAGTTTCTCATAATCAGTTTCTCACTGATAGGCATAGTGAGTTCCATAGTTGATGTGGACTTACTTATTCTCGTATATATGTATATATATATTAATTTCAGAATGCATAGTTCAGTGCAAAAGAAGATTAGAATATGAATCAGTAACAAGGCACTGTATTATTCAGATTTATTTTGGCTTGTTGCGAGAGTAGGATTTTTCTAAAAATTTCCTTACAGTAAGCATCTCAGTAAGCAAAGTTCATAAAAGGCTATCAATAAATTGCCATACACCTAGATGAAAACATTTTCATTGGCTCTGGCACAAACCTAACTCCTCTGAAGGCTTCAGAGTCAATTCTGCTTGCTTTTCTCTTTTCTTGTGGTAATTCCTCAGGAATTTTGAGGGAGGATCACCCAAATAGGTGCTGATAGTTCATTTTCCCCTGAAGCTTTCAAAGGAAACTGTTGAAATGAAGAATGGAAAAAGCCCAAAGTTCTCAGGCCACATGCAGTCATCTTGTTTTACATAGTTACCAGACTTTTACCATTAGAAAATGTGGTACATTTCTTTTAAAGCATCCTTTGCACGGCAGTTGTGTGAAACAATGATCTGTTGAATTTAATTCACAGATCAAAGAGGGAGGAAATTAACCAACACAGTAAATTGATTATTTCATGGGTGACATAACCAAGGCAATGATTTATCTTAATAAAGAGCAACATCCCTCTAGTCCTTAACTGAATTCCAGCCAATGCAATAATACTCAGTTGTTAATGACTTTGATGTTGATGTGGAAAAGTGAATGACTGTATAATCACTGAAATGGGACCTCATCACAGTTGGAAATGTTTAAGCCAAATCATTTTGGACTGTGAAAAGAGCCCTGAGTGGTATAGATTGGCTGGGTCCCAGATTTTCAGCCTTAACTAAACAGGGCCTGAAAACTTTATCATTCTGCTATGCCTCAGGCTGGTCTGTAACTCTGACAGCCCCAGAGAATTGGAGTTTAATGTATATGTCTGTGGACTCACTGTGGAAAAAAAAATTTCAGGGCTTACAGCACCAATAATAAATACCTGTCTATCAACATCCAGCTAAAAGAGTAATTAGTTAAATCCATCTTGAGGAGAGGGAACAGAAGAAAGGAAACAGAAGTCAAATAGGAAAAATGGTACTGAAAGCTTATTTTTATATCCCACATTACTAAATATGGCTTAAGAGGCTGAAATATAGTATTAGTCATTCATAGCAGCCTCCACCTCCCAATTTACCCTTCCCTACCAACTCTTACAATAACAAAGCAGGCTAAAATTAGAGCTGCTTTATGGTATGTTAATTTGATTATCATTGTTTCAGCACTGATTGAAGAGTTCACATCAAAAGGAAGGATGCCCTGTACATCAAGTACAGCTTCCTTGATGCTGAGCTTCAACTCTCAGATCAGAGAAGGAAGCCAGGTCATTTTTTTTCTGCTCAGGTTTCCTTCAAAACCACTCGATTCCCAGTGAAGGATTCCTAGCATTAACATTGCTCTGTCCATGTCTTCTAGCTTTTCTTTCTTTTTAAAAAGACAGGAAGACTGCTTAGCATCCTCCCAACTGTACTTCGCCCTGTGCACGCTATGAGAAATCAAGAGGAGATGAGGTAGGATGAAGGTAATGGCACAAAGTTTGCAGGTCCAGCTTTTCTAACCTCAGCAGAGAGGCAGCTGCAGGTAGGCTTGGAGGAATTCCAAGCACTCTCCCTGTTTGAATACCACACAGCCCCCAGGCTCCAGAAACATGATATTCCGATGCTGATCATTAAAAAAAAAAAGAAAAAACCCTAAGGATTGTTAAACTGCTCATCCAGGCCTGCAGCTGGGGGTGACTCAGAGTGCAGAGTTGGAAAAATGCCCATGTGGCAAGATTAGAAACTCATTTGTGTAGTTTATGTGGCCTTGCCAGGAGCCTCCGTTTTTTCCAAACCTCCTTCAGTTTATTAACTTTAAAAGCACTCCTTTCCTGTTGGGGATCTGGCATGGCTGTAGCCAGGCAGCTCCTTCTCCTTTTGCATTAAAAACACTTAAAGGCTTTCTTTCCTGTTCAAAATTGACTCGTGTGAGATCATCTGTGGAATTTTCGAATGTGCTCGCTCTTTCTTTTCCTTTTCATTTCATTCTTTGTCCCAGGGTTCAATTTAAATCCAAGTGCTTTTAAACTAACTGTATTCAGCAAGCCAGCACTTTCAGGAATATATGTTATGAAAGCAGGAAAAGAAAAGGCCTTCTTGTCATCAAAACCATAATAATTATGTGTCAAATGTAATTACTGCTCTGTGGGTAATACATCTAATACTAAGTGACAGAGTAAGCAGCCTGCAGAAGTAGAAAGTAACTGGTGGCCGGATCAAGTTTGATATAAAATTAACCATCATGCTTAAATATTCTGTCTGCTAAAGTTCTACCAGAAAAGCAAAGGCAGGAAAAAAAGGGGGGTTTCCTCATTTAAAATCGTTAACGTGCATAAGCTTCTCTGTTCTCTCCACCTCCATACCATGAATCATAACTCTCTTAGAATAAGTAACACTGTGCTAGAGACGTGTGCATTACAAGATTCACTCTGGTGAAGGAGCTCATCTAACAGGAAGGAATAAAGAGTGGGAGTTCTCTCCTATTAACCCATTATGTTTCCTCATTACTACCTTCACATGCACACTTGACTCAAGAAGAAACAAGCTTTCCACATTTCCCTACCTTCTTTAAAATACATAAATTAATGAGCAGCTGGTGAAGCTGACATGTGCCTGTGAATTTGAGGACTACTGAAATGTGAAGTCATATTCTGAAGGAGGAAAAAAGTGCTCTGTCAGGAACCAGTGTTCTAAATATGACAGCATGTGTCAAAAACTTGTCCGGTTTAAAAAACACATGTCCTCTCCTCCCTAGCACTCATTCTAAGTAGGCTTAACAAAGTTTAGCATATAAAAAAAACACTTTAAAAGGTAATGTTTTGCTAGAGTGGGTCCCAATCCTGAAAATAACCTGCAATACCTGTGTTTAAGAGTTATACTATAAGTGAAATCAATTCATCTAATTGTTACCTAAAGGCATAAGTGTTTGTAGAATTGATGTCTTTTACTGTAGCTAACATTATATATGTGGGTGTCTTTACTGATTTGTGTAGGACTACATAATTTTAAAGTTAAGAATAATGAGAATACACTTAGTGACTGTAGATTGTAGTCCTCAGTTTCACATGCTCCTGCATGATAATCAGGGAAAAAAAGCATTTCTGTACATTTTCATTTCAGTTTTTTAACATGCTTTGGGGTTTTTTTCCATTCTCTTTGTCTTTATGTTTCAGGAATATTTTAAGAAATAAGTTTACTAGCAGAAATATTTAATGAAATATTCATAGAATTAGAGATGGTTTATTTTCAAAATGTTTTTTTATAGGAATTAAGTTTTTCAATCTAAAATTTCTTTGCAGTTTTGAAACTTGAAATACTCATCAAGTAACTATAATGTTTTATCGATATAAAGAAAATTTCTGCTTATAATTTACTGCATTGGAAATCTGATTTTAAAGATCCCACTAATCTAATTAAGCAACAACGTTCAGTCACAAAATCAAAATTATATTTGTAAAAATCCAGTGCTTAAAAGAGATGTTCCCAAATAAGGTATTCATCAAGAAATATTTGATGATTTTTTCAGAGGAAAATTATGGGGGGAAAAAAAATCTGAAAATGCTGACAACTCACCAGCTTTTAAAGGCTTAGTTTGAGATAGATATTCTTTTCTCTCTAGGCCTATGTGCCTTTCTCCACATAGCAAAACCAAAGCCCACAGGCTTTTTTTTCTAATTTCTGTATGCTTTTAAATGTTCTAGTAAAACCTATTTGTTAAGTTAAGCCAAAGTTTTGCTCCAATATTAGGTGGGAAAAAATAAAGGCAAGTCCCAAACTTGGTTTTGCCCACTGAATAGATCTGATGGTCATATATCATTCTGCTTTGTGGTAAAACTTTGGAACACATTTCATTGCCCATCAGACTTAATGCATATCCATAGGCAGGCACATACTCAGCAGCATTTGCTATCACTCTCAGAGCCAGAGTGTTTGTAAAAATTATTGGCGTTACTTAGAACAACTGTATTATAGGAAAGTATTTCCACTAATTAGCCTCTCTGTTCTCCTGTGTTCATTTCTAGAAGAGATCTCACAAGTCTGTCTCCTGTAAATGGCTAATTGGCGCCAACATTAATTTATGGAAAGTAGGCACTTAGAAGAGCTCCACATGCAAGTTATCAATGAGAAATGGATTATAGCATAACAAAAGTGCAGTGGTGATTAACGGGGGTTATTTCCTCAAAAGCAAAATTCATACTAATGGATAAAATATTTCAGGCCTGCCTGGTGTACATACCTTGGGTCTTCATGAGGGTGCTTCTTTAAATCAAAACTGTTTTCCCAGTTCCACTGGGTGTACTACGTCACACAAGCAGTGCTGTCTACATGCATAATTATCAACGGTAGAGGAACACAAGCCCAAAAGCATTCTCTGACTTTCTGCTGATAAATAATACTGATGAAATGAATGGCTCAGAACTGCCAGGTTTGGTTATGGTTTCTGAAAAATTAAGCCAACATGAAAGAAATCATGTTTTCAAATGGTACTGTTCTCTGTAGACTGATACCCCAATTTATTAAACTCTACTCCTTGGGTCCCAGGTTCAAGCGCTACTTCTGCTCATCAGTCACCACTTGTTTCTTGAACTAAACAACCCATCTGTAATTCTCAACTTGACTAGAATTAGCTCCCAAAAGAAAAAAAAAATGTTTCAAATACTTCTGACTGGCTTCTAAATTGGAAACACCTGTAAGCGTTATATCTTTTCCTGACATAAATTAGTGACAAGGAGTTCATATAAGAGGTGCAGACAGAAAAATAAAATAGTGTAGTAAGTATTTCAGGTAACAGAAAAAGGGTTGCTGCAACTGAGCAGGTATAAGAGAGAAGAATACGTGACCCCAGCCTGTTGCCTTCCTATAATACCAAAATAGATGCTTGATACCCTAGTTGCGTTAACCAGAAAACAACTGCCTGAAGCAAGATCAAATGTCTCATTAGCACTTATAATCGTTTCCATAAGATGAAAACAGATGAAAGAAGAAAGGATAAAATTCAAACAGTAGAATGAAAAAATGGATCCCTTTTCTTCTGTGGTGTGCTTTCTCCCTCAGATGGGGCCTCCCTCATAATTAACCTGGGCTCAGCAGACAAAGGC
>NW_009258894.1:100831-125795 GCF_000687185.1 Egretta garzetta
GCAGACAAAGTCATTATAAACAGAGTTCCAGAAAACTTGATCCCACTTTTCATAGTGTTCATAAATACAGTGGAAGGTTCTTTGCATAACCATTAGTAGTTATGCTAAAGCATAAGATTTCTTCCTGAACAAAATTTTATTAATAAATTTACTCCTTCCCTCCAAATTAATGACAGCATTTTTTAGCCAATCTCTCACCTCTAGAATTTGCCTCTATCTCTTTTTTTGGATGAGAAAAAAATCTGCCTCAACCATTAGAAAAGTAATGTTCTTCCAGAATTCTAGAAACCCACCTTGATTCCAGCTCATCAGGGAAGTTACCCCTTAATTTATTCTAAGCTGTGGGCTGTGCTAGCCTATGAGATGGTTGCTGATGATGCATGAAGAATAATACTGGTTCATGTTTCAGTTGCATAAATTTGATACATGGATAGACCTACCCAGGCACTCAGTATATGGAGTAAAGGATATCTACACACAGTTCCTTGGCTACATGTAATGACTTCTCCTGATGTGTTCAGGATCTGAATGCTAATAAGGATTTGTTTTAAGAAGTGATGCTAAAGAGCTAGTCACTCTGCGTAGTACAACATTGTAAGGACTGACAGATTTCATCTTTCAGAAAGGACAAGATGACTGATAGAGACACCTAAGAATATACTGGCTGATAATGCTGGGTGCTGTTAAAATTTGGGGTTTTTCCATACTTAGGTTTTTGTCAACTATAACATCCAGTATTTAATGAGGAAGCCAATTCAGTTCAATATAATGGCAGTACTTACAAAAAAAATTACAATGCTCAGAACAATGCACTGCTATAAGGGAAAGTAGTTGTATAAATCAAGAATCTCATCCCTCCTTATCTGTTATGGTTTAGTAACACAGAATATGTTTAGATAAATGCAGATAATCTTTTACTTTAACAGTGCTTAGATTGCTGATACTACTTTATATCCACAAACATAATCATTTGAATCTACTGACTTGAAAATGCAGAAGTACTGTGTATTTTGACCTAACTGCATTAAGAAAAAGAAAGATCAGAAACACTTTGAATATTAGCATTAGCATTTCTATGTAATTTTCCTGGCTTCCACTTTTTTTTAAAAAAAAAAAAAACAAAAACAAACTATAAAACTCCTCAAATGTTTACAACAGAAGGAGAATCACAAGGAAGACGGTCTATGAAGATCCAAATAAGTTATTTGTATTTAAGGATAAAGCTACCTGTGTGCAAAAGATGGATAACTTCCCATATGATTTCCTTGGTGAAGGTGGCATTTACTTCCAGGTTCTCTAAATTAGTTCTGAACCCCATTCTGCCTCCATGAAAAAAAAAAAAAAAAAAAAAAAAAGTTTCAGTGAACCTTGAACAGTTAACTCAAAGGGAACCGCTTAATTACTTGGATGATCATGTTCCTTTGCACTTAGTTGATTTATGAATATAAGGAGCTTCCACAGGAACTGAAAAATTCTTTATGGTCCAGTGGGTTGATACTAACTTCTGACTTCATACTAACAACTGAAGATAAGTGGATATCATCACAGCAAAGTTTATTTTTGGCAGAGTTTTAAGAAGTGACTTGTAAATGATAAAAGCATGAGAGTGTTCTCTCCGAAGAAAATGTTACTGTAATATTTACTTGGCCACATTTATTTTGATGACACCAGGCAAAGCACTGTCTTCTGAAGTGGACCAAATGAAATGTTAATGATATGTGGGGTGACATGTAATAGTATTGTGTGGAGGTGACTGCATTCACTTCACTGAGTATTCACAATGTAAATCCAAAAATTACACAACATTTTAACTGGCCAGTATCATTTAGCAACAGCTGTGAAAAATCCCCCACACTGATGAAATTGCTGCAGAAAATGCACAACAGATTCTCTGGAAGGTTGATGCTTTTCTAGTTTCCCACTTGGATCTATTGCTTCTGATTGAGGGACAAAGGTAATGCATGCTGTCGACAATAGGAAATTGTACTTTTGCCATGATTTGCATGCCACCTTAATTAAACTTTTTAATTTCCATTCAAACAACATGCTTGTCTTTCTGACATAAAGTATGTAGTCTTTTTATTCCTTCTTTACTGAATCTATAATAGTAGAACAAAATCTGGATATGCAGTCAGGTTCATCCCTATTAGCAGGGACTGACGCACCTTCCTGGGTGCACTGCCCCTTGGGATAAGCGAGGTAGGGCTATTTTTCAGGCCGTTTCAAGTAACTTCAGACACTCAGTAAGTAGGAGAAGAGAGAAGTTTGCCTTGCATACACCTCCCTTCCAAGGAGACAATTCTCCCACAATTGATTAAGTTAGTTTACAGCATATTCCTTCTTTCAATTTTTTATTGTGTAATTCTAAAATGCCAGCAGTGGATTTGTTCAACAGTGAAACAATCTCTTAGAGACTGTATTTTCTGCTACTAAATTATCAATCTAACACTACGTAAATTTTGACTTTTACTGCTAATCTAGTGTACGAGCATTTGTAGCTCTCCCTTCCCATTGCTTTGCACTCTGCGGAATTGCCAGTGACTGATATTATTTCTCCCTCTCCCCCAGAAATCTCTTTTTCAAGTGATTATACTCTTGATGGCGATTAACAATTGAAGTTATAACTATGATATTTAATGTAATAACTGATAGCTTCACAAATTTTGACAAGCACATCTCCCAGTGCCTTACTGTATACCAGGGAGCTTTCACTGCCACAAACAATTACTAGAAGACAGATTCAACCTTCGTGATTCCTGAGGTGCTAAGTCTCCATCTAAAACATGCAGTTCAAATGGGGATATCTTCTCTTAGCCTTCAGATAAAGCAAAGTATATGCTGTGGAGCAGGAACACTTGTTATGGGATATTAAGATCTTGGGGAAGGAATTCATTATAGCTAACAAGTCACTAAATTATGCTTAAATCAAGTCGGCTTAAGGTAGATAGGTAAATGTGGATAGATGTATGCATAAACAAATAAATACATTTATTAAAAACATCTAAAACGCACAACTTCTACAGATACATTAATGTCTTCTTGTTACTGTAAGAATCTCATAGTCTCAGCTGGATGGTAAATGACTGTATGAAGTGTAAAACTCCTCTAACTTTGGTGGGTCACTGGTATTCTGCAGTAGGAAATGCATCTTCTTCCCTATACAGATGCAAAATACGTAAATTGTATAGGGCATTGACATCTAAACTGCCTAACTGTACCAATCTTATTAATGGCTTGCGACTGAGACCAGCTGCAATATCAATGTATGTCCGTGTATAATGTCACTGTGTGGTGACAACAGGATTGCATATGAAAATTAGACAACTGATTTCCAACTCCTCCCTTTTACCACACCGTAATACAAACAGCTAAAACTCACTGAGATGACCACTATCTAGTCTTAATTAGTGGTATTTTTTAAGCTTCCTAAAGAGACAGTTGCTCTTACAGCAACTGCGAAATCAGATTCTAACTACAGTGAACAATATTAAACTTAAGTGACAAAACTCCTGCCCCTACTTTCCACAAAGTAAATGCTGACTGAAGAAGGAAACACTGATTTTAAAAGTCATCTTCAATTTATATTTTCCACTCTCCCTCCACTATTTAAATTTTCTACATTTTCTATTCCCTGTACAATTCTTCAGAACAGTTCTTCTACCCAGTTCCCTTCCAGCTACTACAAATATGTTTTCTGTACTAAATGAAACAACATAAGTGGAAGTAAAAAATACATATGATTATCAACGAGTTTTTATTTCATGATCCTCTTAAAATTTTTCCTACCTCCATTTCATCCCTTTAAAATCTTCTCCTTTATAATAAGTTGTAGATAATAGAACAACAAAATCAAGACAGAGATGTCTACAAGGCATTAAGCATGTATCAGCTTTCCCCCTTAGTTCCACCCTCTCCTGTGATATACACAGTGCACTTCCAAAAGAAAAATAGTTAGTGCTTTTAACTCATTGTAGAACTGACAAACTTAGAAAGGAAAATAATAATTCTTTGTGTTGTCATTTTTGCTATTCCAGGACATATTATCAACTACTACTTAACTTCAGCCCATTATGAAACACACTGCACAATCTATTACACAAAAATGCAGAAATACAATCAATTTGGTTTGAAGTAGCAAGCGCACATGACTACTGAGATATACCTTAGGCTGTAAAACCAGGACTCTCAGATTCTTAGGAAACCTGAGGTCAACTACATTTCTTAGAAAAGTTCTGCATCTTTCCTCAAATGGAGAAAATGAACCTGACCTTTAAAATAATGAAAATGCATTTGACTCACATAAGTAACACAGATCCATACCCTGTATATGAGAAAAACTTACATTTTCCCCCAAAGAGCTTATGGTCTCATTTTTATGGAGACACCACCTGAAAAAGAACAGTGCTACCTTAACAAAATTAGCAAGAAAAAATACTGCCACTGATAAGTATGATAAAATATTACTACCGTACTCTGTTTTGGTACAACAGCAGTATATTACACACACACAAAATTAACTTAAACAGGAAGGAACCTTTTTGAGAAAATCAGGAAAACAGATTCAGCTTTATAAATAGTATGATCATGAAGTCATTCAAAACAACGGACCTTCCTTTCAACTATAAAAAGTTTCTAGATGTGTCTTCTAATGTATCTTTATAAGACCAGATAAAAGAAAAAATGGAAAAGAAAAAATCATTTCATTGAACATATGCCATTCAAGCTGATTCTTTTACCTTTAAAAATACAGCACACACATAGAAAGATAAATTATAGTAAATGGAGATGCACATTGACCAACAATGAATTCTTAATATTCATTATATACATTGGTAAAAACCATTGGAACTGCTTTTTGTGCGGTGATGTAGATTTTGTGATCTGTCTGGAATTCATCCCTTATACACTTTAGGAAATACTGAAAAACATGTGGCTACTGATCATCAAGTTTAAATAACCTTGCCCTGCATGAGAACTGCAACCAACCCCTCCAAAATAAAAACAAAATGAGGAAGGGTTACAGGGCTTCCCCTCCCCCTTTGCCAAATGAATACTTTTCTGTGTCCTGTCCAGGCTTGGAGAGAAGGAAGTTGGGTTCAGCTGTCAGAGTGCCAACGCGCGACCCAGGAGAATAGAGCTCCGCTGCCTGTTCTTGCACCGACGTCCTGTGTGAACTCAGGCAGCTTGCAGTTCCCTCCCTGCCCCTGAAAAACGAGAATAGCACTGTCCTAAAGCCGGCTGTGGCAATCATAAATAATTACTAGGTTGCAAGGTACATGGATTGTATGAGGAGCAGGGGGGCAGGCACAGCGATGCAATCATTTCTGTTCTTCAGTTGCCTCACAGAAGTATTAACTGCAGAATATATCTGGAATATTCAAATACACTTTCTCTTTCAAATTATCCAACCTAATCAAAGCAACATTTCTTTTTCCACTTTCCTTACTGGTTCCTCTCCAGAGTTTGCAGGCAAAGTGCAGCTGAACATGGATTAAACACTCCAGCAGAGCCAAGATGATAGCTTGCTTGCTTCTGCTTTTAAACACACTCAGTCTTCTTGTAATGGAGAAAATCACAGATAAAACTGCCTGCTTCTAACAATTTCAACATTTTTCTTTTCAGAAAACTGAGAATAATGAAGCCTGAGAGTTTGGCATTGTGACATCACTACCTAACATTACCCATCCATTTAACCACTGTTATTAGACAATAAACATTACAGCTCTTATCTTTGAATAGCCACAGCCATGACTGTGTTAGGACATCTTAAAAAAAAACTTTTGTGGATCTAGGGAATTGAGATATTTTAAAAATTTGTAAGGGAATAAGACTGGGAGGGTAGTGGTACTGCTCGTCCATACCATGCACTTGATGTTATATATTGTACTGTCCCAGGTAGAACAACGCATTCTCCTTTCATTTAATGAAAAAGCTAATACCTGATTTATTTAATTGGAATGTATTCCTTTAGATAAACTTAGAAATATCAGTCTCAAGAAGATGACAAAACTAGCTGTATTGCCTTGATTAGCATACTACTTTTTATGGGAAGTTGCAAAAAAGGACCAAAAAACTTAACTAACAAACATTTGAAATAAAATCACTTAGTCCTGATGGAAAAATATTTTTCCTATAAATATTTGATTCTCCATTTACCCCACTGTATGTCCAGGGAAAAAAAGGGATGGAAAGTGGCCATTTCAGTGACCTTGTGTCCCTCCCTTAGAGGAAGACGGCTGACAGGTAGATATATGAACAGTTTGTTATTGCAGATTCCAGATCTTGTGATTATCTCTGACTCAACTTCTGGGGTTTTATCTGGAATTCCTGTGACGGGTCAAACAGTGGACTACTCCTTGTCTTTACCTTGTAGCGACCCCAGGTTAAAAATACACCTTACAATAATACATAACAGTTTCCAAAACTTCTGCTTGAGTTGAAAAAATGATGGCAAGCTCCAGACCTAGGACAATCCAAAAAATATGTCTCAAAAAATAGACTTCAGTTTACCTGGGTAGACATTACCATTGTGAATTTATCTATACTTTTTTTTTTTTAGTTTTCAGATTTAATTGATGTAGTAGGTACAGTAAATAATTGCTATTAATTTTCTTAATGAATAAATCATATCAATTACATACTCTTTCAGAATATTAGGTGACTTCTAGGTGATACGTTTTTAAAATATCTTGCTAGAATTGATTCAGATCTATGTGATGAGGAAAGATAAGTATTTGCATGTAAATCTCTTCTGTATCTTTAGAATATATGTCTATATTTATTCATTGTAAAATAAGCAAAGTATAACTTATGAATCATTTTCGTTAACATTTACAAAGTACTCTAAGAACCTCTGGAAAAAAGTTTGGAGAGAGACTGACACACATTGTCAAAATTTGTCTAAATCTTCCTGCTTCTTCATCCAATATCAGGTTATATTTCCTCACCTTCCCTAAATCAATTCACAATTCTGCTGGTGTCATGTTCTTTGCTAATCATTTTTGCTACATTAGCCCTCTTTGAAAGCTTAAGTATTCTCCTCATCAACTGCAAAAACATGTGAACTTTTAAACTTTGAGAGTCACGAATAAGTATGCATTTCTGAACGCACCCTACTAACCCAGGATGAGGTCAGCTCTGGCCTTTCTTACAGCAAAAAATAACCCACTTTATCCCTCTTCCACATCATTCACTTCCTACTGTACTTAGCATAGATGTTCTGGCAGAGAAGGTTTGCTGACTTTTTGCTTCCTTCCCATTAATCTCTATCTTGCGACCCCCTGCTATAGCACAAGCACACCTATCATTCTCTGTGTAGTGTTGCAGGATTTCTCCAATTTCCTGTGGCAATATGTTTCTAGCAGACACAGAAACCAGGAGAGAATTGTGACATTGCACTAAACCCATGAACAATGCTAATGTTATTGTAGGAATAAGGAAAGCATGGGGGACGAGCTCTGCTGTTTCTTCTCAACACAAGATTAGCCTCCCCTGCATTTAACTGCAGAAAAGCAGGACACCATCTCCTTCAAACTTGGGCTTCAAGTCAGAGCAAGAACCTAATTTGGGGTAGTTTACCATAGCTCACTCCTGTCCCTGTGTTACTATTTGTTGCTTCTCAGTAATACTGGTTCAACAGGGTTTCCTGAAAGGTGCACAAGTACCAAGAACTACAGCAAAATAAATGGATCTGAAAAGCAATAAATAGGACTTCATTGGAGTTTGCATTTGTAATGCACAAATATATATTGTTGCATTTTTTCCAGTTACAGTGGTGCACAACTTTTCTATCCAGGGTTGGATACAAGACACATGAAAGAAACACATAGAAGGTGTCTACTGCCTAAACAAAGGCATTTGGATGCAGTTGTTCAGTAGATCGCTCTGCCATTTTAGATACTCTGCGATATCAACCTTGCCTCCAGTCACCACTTCAGAAGCCATCAATATTTCCATAAGTCTTGTGGTATATCTGCCATCTCCACATGAATGTCTGAGGACCACCCTTCAGAACTGCATGCTGTGAGCCTTTCGATCAAGTGGTCAGAACTCAACAAATATATTACAACCCCATCTTACTGTGCAGGCGATGTACAGCCAACCTCAGACACAGCATTTGTGTGCTTCCCTGTTGGCATTTGATGAAGCCACTGATAGAGAACAAAAGAATAATACCCTCACTGCAAAGCTTTAGACTGATACTCTTTATCTTCTCAGGTTAGGACCATAATTTAGAGAAGATGGAATGCGTGATAAGGCAGAAATTGCATGGATACGGATACAGGGAAGGCAAGGTCCTTGTACACTAAACCAGTGCTTGCCATCACTGCTTCCCGATTTCTCCGTTGCCAAAGGGAACGGATTTTTTTTACCTCCTCCCCATTTTTTCCATATGCCTGTGCATTATACTATCTATAGGACAACAAATCTGAAGGGCAGAAAAGGACTTAATGTATGTATTTTAGAAAACACAGTTATAACAATTCCTTAAAAAACAAAGCAAGTTGTTTGATATAGAACAATGCTCATAAAGAAAATGCATTGCTAGATGACCTGTGAAGTTCACTGTCGTGAATATGGCTGTAGAATACATAATTCTGGAGTAGAAAATGTTTCCTTTTGACACCATATTTCACTGAAGAAGTTAAAGAGCTATAATGTCATGAATGTTGACATAAGTGTAAAAACAAAAAAGAAAAATTAGCCTGTGAAACAAGTTATCTGACATTTAATGGTGAACCTGTAATATGAAAGGTTAAAGATGTTAAGATCATTGCTGATAATGGAAGAGTACAAAACAAAAGGAATAGCCTATCAGCTACAGCTTTTAAGCCTATAGAAAAATAAATCTCTGACTTGAAAGGTTTAATTCCTAACCCCTTTACATCTTGCAAGGGGAGCTGCTTATTGTTGGACAATTTGAGTCTCCACTCAACAGGCCAACATGCTAGCATACCATGGCTGATTTAGAAATAGATCCACTGCCTAACTATAATGTACTCTTCAACATAAGGATGTTTGATTCTTCTTGCATGTTACTAACTTCTTGTAAATTTATCATTTGTTAGATCCATGGGGAGAAATACTCCCGCTTGTTAAAGCAATCTTATGATTTCCTCTACCAATGACATGGCTCTGTATTCCATTCACACTGCATGCGCAATGGAACAACTGTTGGCCAAATTACATTTCATGCACAGTCACCTTGGATATATTGGCCAAAATAAAATAAGAAAGTATCAGGAATTTGTTTCTTATCATATGTTATTTCAGATTTCTTTCAATTACTTCACTAATAACCTATTGTGACAATAATATTATTCTAATGATGAAAGCTGGACTTTATGAATTACAAAGGAAAACCTGAAGAATTGTAAGGAAAACAAACAATTACAAAAAGAATGACTATAGGGAAGGAAATAAAACACCATATAAATAATTATTATATAATATTTTCTCTTTGATAGCCTGAGTTACTGCTCTTCCTTCACTCATAAAATGATCTCTCTAGTTTTCTTCCTTCATACAGAATATCCTAACAGTCTGTTTATGGAAGAAATAACTCAGCTGACATCGTAACTGCCAACTTCTTCTAAAAATGTCTATAAAGCACATATTTGCATAACTCTGCATGTTTTCAGGTGCAAAACATTACAGCTTCTGAATCAAAAAAGCACCTAACAAATGCTTAAGACGATCTTTACCCAAGACAATGCCTTCACTGAGGTTGAAATATAAGCAAAAGGTGATGATTTTGTAAGTTGAAGCATGAAGCATGCACTTTTCCAAAGATATTCTGTAACAAAAACAAGTGCAAGTAAAAAAAAAAAAGGACGTTTTCGTATTGTCCTAACTTGTGTTCTCATCATGCCTCACTGAACTGAGGAGCCTGTTGCTACAGATAATATGCAGATGAAGTAAGAAGGAGGCATATCTCACGTCTGCTTAAGCAAAGCAGACTATACAGAAATAGCTGCACGGAAGCATTAAGTAACTTACAGCATGACAGGGAGAAAGTAAGCTTAAAATGGTGAGTTACATGATGAGAATACTGCTGAAGTTTTAAGTCCTGATACCTTAGACCTGGCTAGATAAATGTTTTTGTTGTCCATTCCAGAATTTCCTCCACTTTTATCTGTTCTTCTCATACAGTACATGCCAACATTGAAAATAATGCCTCAATTCTAGTCAACGAGAACATTTAAAGACTTGCTGTACAGGTAAAATAAGTATTTCACCAAAGGATTCATTTGTTATTATACATAGCTGTATCTGTTCGTTCAGAGTCACCATTAAGGCCCATAAGAATCGTGAACTCACTTTTGTCAAGATTTTCAAATGAAAGTCTAACACTGTGGGTATCCAGACTCTTTTACAGAGATAAATTTGTTGCCTCTCAGTAGTTTCAGCACAACTGGGTAAAAGACTCTAACTATCGGAAGGTACTAAACATCTGCTTCTGGAAAACAAGCTTGTTCAAGGCAAGTCAAGATCTGACACCTTACAAACATTTTTTTAAATCTTGTTCAAACTACGTCTGTGTCGTTAACACAAAGCCCAAAAATGAAGTTAAAAATTCTGATTGCTTCATAGAACACCAAGAGATGCTTGACCAAACTCATGTGAGAGGTATGTTTTACACACTAAATTTACCTAAGTGCAGAAAATCTGGAGTGGCTCCTTTCCAGTGATACAATGTGTATTAGGATTAATTTATTACTGTCACTCTTCTTTTGCTAACCTACTCCCTAGGACATTACACCCCCTCTATATGTTTAAATGGGGGAGAGATGCTTTAGCTGCATAATGAACATTGTAGCTAACAAAATAATTTATGGATTACTTTGGAAAAAACAGACTTAAATAGGTGGTATCCAACATAGGAAGAGAGTTGAAAAAAATATGCTTTGTGCAAGCATCCATTAATCAAGGAAATGCAAATATTTGGTTAGAAAACTTTCTCACACAGTTCAAAAAGAGTCAACAGTACTGTCAAACACAGGTTGAGCATTTGGCTTGACATGAAAACAATTAACCAGAAATAGTCAGTAGTGTCTTTATTCAGGACATCTTTCTTTTTGAGAAGTCCCATTACTGTTTCCAGGACCATTCAGAGAGGCAGGGACAGTGTAAAGGAAATAGGAATACTTCAGTCTGCTCCTTGCTATCTTAGTTGGTATTTGGCATGCCATTACCTTACTCTAGAAAACAAAACAAAAATGTTCTGCAAGCAGATGATTTCATAGTTAAAGAAATAGCTAACATTCATAAGATGTACATCAGCTCTGCTTGCTCATATTGCATATGTATCCATAGTTTCAGTAATACTAGGTTCCCTTGTTATTTCTTTGTGCTTGTAATATGGTGTAGACATCCCAATGGCCAGAGTTCCTTATGCTGACAAATTAGTCTTAAAATAAATACATGATGAATGACAAGAGGTCATAGAAATCCATATGCAACCCGGAGGATAATATAGCAGTGTTTCCTGAATAGCCTCCATGTTCCATTACGGCAGAGATTGGATGGAACTAGAATTTAACTTGCCTGGCAGCAATCCCAAATGAGGACTCGGCAAAAATGTGGCTGTTAGAAATAGGGAATTATGCTTACGCGTGCGTGTTTATACTCAATGGAAAAAAGAACTTACAGTATGTAATGTAAATGCTTTAACAATGATTCATTCGTTAAGATGTATTATAGTGATAACACATTTTCAGGGAACTTTTCAGTGGTTACCTATTTCCCACCAATCACCAGTCTCACCATAGTTCACATTGCCCACTTCAAATTAGTTTTCTTTGTTGTTCCTGACAGTTTCTCAGCACCTCCCTTCTTCTCCAGTGTCTATTTACTAACCTTTTTTCCCCTAAAATATATGTAAGGTATTTTAAGTGTTTCTGGTTTTTTTTATTTGTTATGCTAGTAAAGGTATCTATGACAGTTAAATTAAAAAAAAAAAAAAAAGTTGTTAATACAAATTTAGGTTGATAAAACAAAATACAAGAGTCCAAAACTTAAAAGAAATTAATCATTTGAAAACAAATTATGAGCTCCATGCAATTACACAACCTTTTCTCAATATTAAGGTAAATTTTTAAAAATATGTGAGAACAATTCTTACCACTTCTTTAAAATTTGGACCCAATTTTACAATACCTAAGATATAAAGCTGGGAGAACTATTCAAGGTTGCTTTGAAAGAATTTCTTTTGACTTAGGTCCTTATCTCAGTACCTGTTTTATTATGTAGAGTTATCTCTTTCAGTTGAGCAAATACAATTTAAATTGCGTGCTCATATACTACATTGCTCTTATTGGCACTAGAGAGAAGCAGGACTGCAAGTTTTGTAGCCTCTTCTTTTTTCTTAGGCTTCACCGAATGAAAGTGCTGTTGGTAAGTATATACTATAGACAAGACTAGACTAGACTAGAGTCAGCTAGAATATTTCAGTTGGAATGGACCTACAACGATCATCTAATCCAGCTGACTGACCAATTCAGGGTTGACCAAAAGTTAGAGCATGTTATTAAGGGCATTGTCCAAATGCCTCTTAAACACTGACAGGCTTGGGGCATCAACCACCTCTCTAGGAAGCCTGTTCCAGTGAGAAAAGCTCAGCACCTCCCTCTTCAATTCCCCTCTTCAGGAAGCTGTAGAGCAATGGTCACCCCTCAGCCTCCTTTTCTCCAAACTTGTGGGGCCCAGAACCGCACACAGTATTCAAGGTGAGGCTGCACCAACACTGAATACAGCAGAATAATCACCTCTTTTGACCAGCTGGTCATACTGCGTTTGATGCACCCCATGATGTGGTTTGCCCTCTTGGTTGTCAGGGCACACTGATGACTCATAACGAGCCTGCTGTCGACCAGCACCCCCAGATCCCTTTCTGCAGGGCTGCTCTCCAGCCACTCCCCTCCCAGTTTATACTTGTCCCTGGTGTTACTCTATCCTAGGTGCAGAATCCAGCATTTCAGTTTGTTAAATTTCTTGCAATTAATCATTGCCCAATGCTTCAATTTATCTAGATCCCTCTGCAAGGCATATTGTCCCTCAAGAGAGTCAACAGCACCTCCCAGTTTGGTATCACCAGCAAACTTGCTAATGGTGCATCGACTGTGTCCAGATCATTGCTAAACGTATTGAACAGAACTGACCCTAGAATTGAATCTTAAGGAACACCCCTGGAGATTGGTCACCAGCCAGATACAGCCCCATTCACTAGAATGAAAATACCACTTTGAGTCCTGCCATTCAGCAAGTTCTTCACACAACGTACCATGAAGCCATTCATCCCACATTTGGATAACTTGTCCAGAAGGATGCTGTGAGGGACAGCATCAAAAGCCTTACTAAAATCCAGAAAAACTACATCCACTGCCTTCCCTTCATCCACTAGGCAGTCCACCTTATCATAGAAGGATATCAAATTAGGTAAACAGGACTTTCTCTCTGTGAACCCATGTTGACTGTGCCTGATGATTGCATTATTCTTTAAATGCCTTTCAATGCTACCTAGTAGGCATTTTTCCAGTAACAGAATTTAGACTAACAGGTCTGTAGTTCCCACGGTCTTCCCTCACACTCTTTTTGTAAATTGGAATAACACTGGCTAGCTTCCAGTCAGCAGGGACCTCCCCAGACTCCCAAGACATGGCCAAGAAGAGCTCTGCCATGACATCCGCTAGCTCCTTCAGGACTGGAATGAATCCCTTCAGGCCCCATGGACTTGTGAACATTCAGCTAATACAGCTGTTCCCTTACAATATACAACACAGAACTGTAGAAAACTTTTGGTTTTCTTCTTGGCCTTTTTTGCTTGCCTTTGTTATATGTGAAAGGTCACTGTTGTTCTTGCTGATTCCCACTCTGTGAACATGTCCCTTAGAGCTGATGCAGAGCTCACAGCACAATTGTTCACAAACACTTGGCATTCTTCATTCTCAGAATTCCGTCATCTGTTGGCTTACGCACCCATCAAGGGAAGCTGAACAAAACACCTGTGTGCCTATATTCCAGTCTGTTCTTACACTTTATGGCAGAACTGATGGAAATTACCAACTAAAGATAAAATTTGTCTGATTTGCAAAGAAGATGAAACATGAACCATCTTCAGAAAATGAAACAATTCTCTCCTCCCCCAGATGAAATTGTAGAAAACCAGAAATAATTTGATTCTCTGTAAATTATAACTAATTTTTTTTAAAACTGTATCTTCACTACTGTCTTTATATCCCCATGTACAACCCTAAAAACTCTGTAAATTTCTGTTGTTTCTGGGCTTTTAATGAGCATTCACAAAGACTTTTGTGATGTACAGTTTTGGCCTTGTACCTACTCTTGCCAAGCAAGGAACTGTAGCATCTCTATGTTCCTTGTTTGTTAAAAAAGCATTGTTAGTGTATTTATGATTAACATGAAGTATCAAAACTAGTTAAATAAAAAGACTGGTTGAAGTACAGCTGAGTTTCTGTCCTATAAAAACATTCAGAACAGCAAAAGTGGAGATAACAACTGAAGCGTGAAGACCTGCCTTGAACTCCTTAAGTCTGGAGGAGTCAAATAATTTTGAGATTATTCTACAGGTTAAATGAGGCTTTATATGGACTCCAGCTATAGATGACAGTATATCAGAAGACAAAGCTGGAACTGCACCTGAAGGGAACAGAAGGACCTTTCCTTCTCCATATCATGCAAGAATTGGAGCACCACCCATAGAGGAAACTTTGCCTGCAGTAGGGGTTTTCACATGGCTTTTTCTCCGTCTGACCACTGATTATTAATGTAAAACTACAGAAGCAAGCCAACAAGAAGGTCCAGCAGAAGAAAGTAGAAGTAGCCAAAGCAGATAATTTTCTTTGGCTAAAAATATGTTTAGTTTTTTGGTCCAGACTTGTCCTTCCCCTACAGTCATTTCATGTCAGCCTTTCTTGACACTCATATCAGTCACCCTTTTCGTCATTTCTGCATCCTCCGGACAGAGGTACAGGGGCAATCTGGAGGGAGAGGAAGGAAGTGTGCAGCCATGAGGCTGCTTCCCAGTGTCATCATTGAAAGTATTCACAGCACTGCAAAATGCTAACAAGGTCACCGTCGCCATATTAGACCTAATCCACCCGTAAACATACTAAACCCTCCCTCCTTGCTTTCTGCAAGAAATTATGGAACTAATGTAACATTTGCTGCTATCACATTGTTCACACTACTGTTTTATGTTATGCCTCATCATTCACCCTGTTGATTCAGATTATAAACTCTCTAGAGCTGGGACCATCTGGTATTCTCTGTTTGCAAAGAGCCCAGCACAATAAGGTCTTGTTCTGGGTTGACACACACAATCATAACAAAACCAACCAGTAATAAATAGTTTTAACTCACCAGTTGATATAATTTTTTATTCCCAGTGGACATTTTGCTGTAATATAAATATTCAAAACAAAAGGGAAAATGAAAAGACAAGGACATCCTTTAGGTAGGAGGAACAAATTCAGATTATCCTCAACCTAGTGACCTTTTATCCTATCCGCTCTCCTGTTTTGTTTTGCATGTATGTAATAAATAACAGCTTTCATATACAGGCTCGACTAAATCAGATATGAGAAATCAGATATTTCCTCCATTTTTACATACAAAGCCGGAGTCCTACCTAAAACACATAGAACCCACACTGAAAAATACAGTGATGAGAGTAACTAATTACAGGATAAGGTTAGACAATAATACAATTTTGCTAATTACTCACAGCTTGGGGCCCATTTTTTCAGTGCAGTGGACAACAGCATGCGTTTAATCCCCATAATAACAATAATGGGACACATCATTAACCCTATTTTATTCTTTCTTAATTTTTACAATACCAACAATAAAGATCATTAATCTCTGTTCTGGTTAACATCTAATCAGCCATTTTAGTTAAATAAATATAATAGAAAACATTAAATATTACTTTGTTTAGCTAGATTTCCTCTCAGGAGGGGAATTTTTCCAAATGTTATATTAATACCAGTTTATTCAACAAGTGTCAAAACATCAGTGGTAACATGGAAAAATATCCATTGCAACATGCAGTGTTTAAACAAATCTGTTTAATCTTCATTATTTGATAAACAGTTTCTTACAAAAAGTAAGTAAGTTTTCTGTTGAAATGTGTACTGAATATATTTGATAAATTTTCCTTTTGATCATTCCTGCATTACTTTGTGGACTTCAAACTTTGCTTAGAATCAGGTATTTATAGATGTAAAGTTTGGGTTCAGTCCTATATTTCATCCTTTCATTAGCAAGACAGGAGTAAAATCTACCTTTGTTAGTGAAGGTAAGCTGAGTTAAGAAGAAGAAAAAGAAAAAGAATCTTCTTTTTCAGCAGTAATGCTGAGAAGAATCCGTTTTGCATAAAGGTCCCAAGCAGCAATGCAATAATACAAATGAAGCTTTATAACCACCAATATTTTGCATCACCATTTCTAAGGACTTATAACAGATAAAATAGCAAAATGGTGATATATTAGTAAGCAATAGGTATGGCTTTGAATTTCAAGCTTGGCTACTGAAACATGTTTGTTTACTCAGTTATAATGGTAACACTGAATAAGACTTTGGTTTTTTAGGTGGGTAACCATAACAAGAGAGTAGGAAGTTGTAAGCTAAGACAGGGATGAAATTATGTAAATTTGGGAAATAACTAACAAAATTGTACAAAAAACAGATCAGAGGAGTTCTGAAGATTACTGATTAAACTGGTGAGTGTTGCATGACAGATCATCTGTTAGAGTGATATCATGTACAGATCGATAATCAGTTGATTAGAAGAGAAAATCTGTGAAGCCTACACATTTAATAAAAGGGTTATGGGATATTACTTATTTAGAAATGATCCAACAGGAATACGTAACCATTCGTCATTTTAAGGCCGTAGAGAGTTCCCAAATGCTCAGATCTTTGGGAACATGCTGATGTTAAAATCCTATTTGATTTCTGATGAAAATCTGTTGGGTCTGTATGCATTACCTCTCTGCTTTAGATTAAATATATTGATTTTTTCACACTCCTGTAGAACTCCTGTAATATTTATTCCATATTAGGCACCCAGTCCTCTTTCCCACAAATCAAGCATCCAGAAAGTCAAAAACAGTTATAAGAAGTCACAATTAGAGCAGAATAGAAAAGAGCTTCAGGTATTACAAACTCAATATTTTGAGCTACATTCTGCTGTACTTAAGAATGCTAAAGGCAGCGCCTAAGTTTGAGTTAGGCAATGAATCATGAAATAAAGATTTGCCTATTGGTGTACGTTTCTTGAATTTAAGAGGACTTGAAACTCATTTCAGCCTAACTTTGAAATATTTTCACTGCAACTCATGTGTATATTCTAAACATTTTAAAGTAAGATTTTATAGTAAGAAGGACATTTTCAATCATATCAACATAAGAAGGCACTGCTTTAATTAGATCTCATCAATATAGCCTATGAATAAGTCTGTCACAAATGTTTAAACTGCTACAAATCTTATGAGAAAGGAGATAGAAGAAAGATATCCTCTGTAACTCAAAGATACATTTTCATTCAAGCTGTCGTTCAAAAATGCCATTCTGCTGCCACTAAAGAAGAGTTCTGTTCAAGGTGATACTGCTATGCCCTTACGTTATGTTAAAAATATCATATTCCTCTGCTGCAACAGCTTGATCCAAAATGTTTTTCCAAGCAAGCACAAAAACTCCATTCTTACCTTCACTGAACAATTGAAAATACACATGGCATTCTTCAAAATCACCATAAATCTACATTTAGGTGATTATTAAGAAAGGACTTATTTAGTGAGAATGAGGAATTAGAACTTTTGGTGTATTTCTAAAACCTAAAAGACACAGGTAATGTCTATTTTTCCCGTGGATGCAATTCCCCCAACTGTAGTTCAACGCTTTTGCATGGAAAATGGATATTCCAGGTTTTGTGCAGCTCTACCAATTGATTCTCAATTACTTAAACAAACATTGTAATAGGGTAGAATAATTGTTCTTCTGCTACTTTATCTACAAGATAACTTACCCCCGCGTAAGGAGACAAGCAACTTAGAAGTCATCAAATACCTAGAATATAATTTTACATTACTACTATACTGAGTCAAATACAAGCTGATTCCCAAATAGGAAAAGTTCTAAAGGTTCTTGGTTTTCTTAACTTTAAGGGAATTTAATGTAAATCCCAGGAGATAACTTTATGTACAGCCATCCATTCTATGCTAACCATTCTCCACTCTCCCACTAATCCACACTACAACTACCCCCCCAAAAAAATCAAGCTACGATAAAGCTAAAGGACAGTTGTGTACCTTGCCTCCACCTCCTTTCCTTTTCTTAAATCAGAGAGTTGCAATCTCCACCCTCAAGTGGACAGTTTTTCTTGTGAGTTTTGGCTTTGTGAACAGCTTGTGAGTAAAGACTAAACAGCATTAGTATTACAGACTAAACTACATGTAAAGAAAATGTTCAATTTATTATCTTATTAGGAGAAACACAGGAACAAGAGTTCCTGAAAGAATAAGATGAACAAAAATAAGGCAAACCTCAAATGTTTTATTGTAAGAATCTAAATATTAACCAAGCATTATGGATTTAGTTGTTGGGGACTTTTATTTTTTTTTTTGGTTTGTTGATGATTCAGCATTCTTCTGTAACACCATACTCCCTAACCCTTGCATAGTAAGAGAAGATTATGAACACCTGTCTGATTGAAGAGTGGTTTGGAATGCTCTGTTTATATTGTATTTCAAAGAAAGAGTAAAGGATTAAGAGAAGGCTGTGATTTAATACAACACCAATCTCTATCCATCAACGTTATTCACCATTAACAAGACAAACCAGAGGCAACAAAGCCTTTACAATTGGTATCATTTAATTAATCTCTTTCTGTTGTAAAAATATCTGTTGCAAGATTTTTTTTGAAAAGTAGAATTTATGAATAAAAGGAAATTCCAAGCATTCCTTAGGCTATGATGCTGTCAAAAACAGAGAATGAAATGTAGACGTTACATATGCATAAAGTAGAAAATCCTTCCAATCACAAAAACAGGAGGAAAAAAAGGCATGATGTAAACCATATTTTAGAAATAAGCATGTAAACCATCAAATTTTATACTAAAATTATTTTTATAACAATGTGATTGATCCTCAGTGCTGAGGATCATACTTGAAAAAAATTACTTGTACATTAAATTACAAAATGTGCCCCAAAAAAGGGGGTAAGTAAGCACAAAGGGAACCTGTCTAAATAATTCTCTGAATGAACCAGTACTCATTAGTTTAGTTAATGAATGAGGATATATATCTCTGCAGTTGAAACAGTAACTATTTTTCCTCTTATCCTGGGAAGTATCACTATTTGGATCAGTTCTCTCAAGGAAAAAAATATGGTAAAATGGGTATGCCTATATGTTAAATGCAATTTACTTCCTTTACACCTAACCATCTGTCCTGGAACAGAGAGGCACACATAGCATTCAGGCGACTTTTTAACAGGAATTCTAAGATGACATAAAGGGCCAGTTTCTCAAGAGCCGGTCTCAACATTCAGATCAAGCCCAAATGCTTACATGATTCTCTCTGTAGAAGATACTGCACGAAAAAGTTACTACTACATAGCATTTCTTCACAATCCTGTTTGCTCAATTATTTTGAAACAATGTGTAGCAATCACGAAATTTATTTTATACTACCTGAGGAGTCCAGTTTGGCATTAAGATTGCTTCTCTTCTTTATCTACATTGCTCCGTTCACTAAGCCAAATTCTGTGTAAAGAATACTTGTTCCTGCCTCTGTGTTTCCGTTCGTTCACCTGGATGTGCCCTTTACACACACAACAAAGCTGGCAAGCTGGTGCGACTGGATTGCCCAACTAGCACAAAAACTGTAGCCCCTGTTTCCAAAATAAGTGCAAATGAAAGGCAAGCAACATCTCTGCAAGACCTTCTTACTGCAGAATAAAATACAAAATACTGAGAAGAAAACTATGCACATCAATTATCACAGAAGATTCAGGAATATTATGCAGCATCGACAGTTTATGTTTATTTTAATGGGTGTATGTTTCATATTTAACAGCAAATTTAGAAAAATACTGTATTCATACAGATAAAAGAGTTTGTAAAAAAAGAAGCTAGTGTTAGCAAAAACTGGCTGCTTTGATAAATGATTGCATACTTGCTGAGGAGAGGAAAACACTGAAAGCGAATGGACACAAGTGGGGGAGTCACAGTGATAGAAGACGCAGTAAACACCATTATCAGCAACTGCTTTAATAACTTGTAGCAAAGGCAGGAGTAAGAGTTTTAGGGTTTATTATAAGAACTATTACTATTGTTATTATTATTATTGTTGTTCAATAGAAGAATATAAATGAAAGAAACAAATCGTATATTCTAAAACTGTGAAAATACTATAAACCTAGCTGCCTGTGTACACAAGAGGAATAAAATGCTTCCTGGGCTTTTTTTGTTCAGTTTGTGTACAAACATAAGCATGTAATCAGGTATTTTTAATGTGATACATTATTTCATTTGCTTACTCTCTTATTAAATTTTTAGCTTAGTTACTTGAGCATTTGGCCTGAACAAACCACAACTGTTGAGGCTTAGTATTTTCTTTGTGGCTGATAAATCCCTTTCCATGTATTTCACTAAGGACAACCTCTCATGCATACCTTAGAAAGGATCGTTTTCCAGAGATCAGTATAAAATTATTCATTTTCTTCAAAAATCTACATAGATTTATGAATCTGCTTGCCTATAATCCAATCTCTTTCTACTGTGTAATTTTTTTAATCTCTCTATACAAAACTATGTTGTGACATTCATTATTCTCACGGCAGATTATCTTTTCATACATAATACTAATCCCCCATATCAGCTTGTCTTCCACCTCTGTCCTTTAAGAAAGAAAACAGTCCATAGTCCATAGTATCTACTCAAGTGAAGACCTGCTATTTTTAATTGCATTAATGCGTATGGACTAAAATAGGAAGTTCATTGTCTTTTTCGCCTATGGAAGTTTACTATATTTGTTACATCCTTAATTTTGTTTATACATAAGTTACCATTCAGTAACTTTCTTTGTATTTCCTATTCACTTCATCACAGTTGTATTCCTATCTTGAGCAGACTGCAGATAGATATGATACAGTTTATAGTACTGAATTTTTATTGAAATTTATGAACTGGGAAAACTACTGTTGGCTTGAGCTAGAAAATGAAAACTCTTCTTATCAAATTCCTCTGGACAAATTTACTAAATTCTCTCCAGAACTTACCTTCTTTTGCAGTGATAAACTGTACAGGAAACCTACCTATGGATTCTTGCATTTCACTCCCCAAAAGAGAGATTAGAGTTATTTTCTAATTTATTTTTCTAAAATATTTTCTCATTTTTCTAATTTATTATTATTTTCAATTTTATTAATATTATTTTAACTTATAAAATAAGAGCAATTTCCTAAAAATTGTGTGGGTTTGCTTCAAGTTCCCCATCACTGACCTGCATTAATTCTGTACAGTCCAACAATGTGGACAGAGATTGAGATCTACCTCATTATTGTATCCAGAAGTAAAGTGTACAGAAATTGAAATGTTTCTGAATTAGTAAGACATTATAGGCGTTAAAAATGAAAATGTGGCAAATGAAAATATTACTCTGTTCTTGGTAGGAAAGCAAACACAAATGCCTCACAGTCATAAAGCTAACAGTAGATACCATTTATTAGAAAAGTTTTAAGATGCAAGTATGTAATTCCAAGGACTTGGAATTATGAAAAAATGTTCTTAATGCTATCACTGCAGATCATCTTTTCCTCTAATCCTTAAAGCCAGATGGCTGTTCCGTATTACAGAAAAAGATATTTCATTACCTAGTATTTCCCTCCATAGTCTTTTTTCATCATTCTGCTCCTGAAATAACAGATAAGCAATAGTCAATTAACAATAGTTCACAGGGACTTTTTTCAAATCTTGGACAAAGTCTATAAATAGACACAAATAACACAAATAACTCCTTCCTTTACATTGAATTGCTATAGATAATGACATAAATAGCACATGTGCAAGTAATTTCAGTATTTTATACTTGTAGCTCTTTATAGATGTGCCCTTTGGGCGCAATCCAGCAAAGATTTGCACATATGCTCAAGTTTATGCATTCCGAGTAGTCCCAAGGCTTTCGTTTGTACTGTTCATACAAATGCCACATGATTGTTCTCTTTCATGTAATACCTTTAAGAAAAAAGAGAAGGAAAGAAGAGGCTCACTTAATCTTGGTCTATAGAGTCCATACTAGTTTAAAACCTCTGACACTCGTAGTTACTCGTTAGTATAAATTTTTTGGTTGTTTGAAGAAAATGAGAGGAACTGCTTTATGTCTAATTATAGGAAAGATCTAACAGACTTGATTTTGATGAATTGTCCAGGTCTTATTCAAACTCATTTAATTAGCTGCAGTATTTACCTAGCAACTTCATGACAACAGACTTCATGTGAGATTTCTTGCGGTCCTTGAGCCAGCATACATACAAGAGTGCAAGATCAGCCCTTTTAATTTTACCTTGGCCCTTGACTCAGAGAACCAAGTAGAATCAGGAAGTGCAGAGGAACAAGAAAATAGGAAATATTTTTGAAGCTTTTGACAAGTTCACTTCTCTTTTGGTTTGAATTCTGGGCAATGGTTCAGATCACCTCTTATTTTATCCAAATCTGGAGGCCAAACCTCTGCCGGTTTTGTACAATGTCTGCCCTTTCTTCCTGTCCCACAGTCCCCAATTCACACACTACCTGTGAATCTATTTTGACAGCTGTATTTTCCCAACAGGAAAGGACTTTACGCATATGTGGTAATTTCAGATTCAGTACATGCTGCTCCCTCTCTTACCTCAGGATGCATCCCCTTCCATACAGTTATGCTTCTACAGGCTAAACCTAGGAAAGGCTCTGACCCCTCAGCTCTTCGTTTTATTCCCCTTTTAATTATACACAGCACATACACTCATCAGTGTAGAAACAAACTGAAGACAAACAAGGTATCTAATTATTTTTGCATGCTGCTTAAACTTTTAATATATTGCCTTGAGTGCATCTTGGAGTCAGGGAAAGGAAGTGAAAAAAAAATAAGCTTTTCCTTTTGGAAATCTCTTCCAAAGGTTTTACACAGCTTTTGGTGTAAAATAAAAAGATGTTATTGCAAAAGTGGTGGGAAGTGAGCAGGGATTTTAATTTACTTTCATGTTGTTTCCCCACTAAGTTCAATCTAAGGTGAAACATCGTGTTGATGTCAAATTTTGCTTCAAGCAAAACAATAGAGGAGCTCTAAAATTAATGTAGGTGTCCAGTCAGAGGCCTTATACGGCCATTAACGGCAGTGCCAGCTTGAGATAATGCATTATAAGCATGAAAAATTCAACAGTAATTGCTGTGTTCTGATCTCTCTCCCTTTTTCTTACTTTTTTTTCTACAGAATCTGCTGCACATTCCCAAACTGGTCTTTCTGCTGGTTTACCCCACAGAAATGCACTGGATCTGGATCATTATGACTAATGAAATTGCCAAGAAGCAATTTTTTTGTCAAAATATAATGCCACTCTAGAACTTTCACCACATATTAGGATTGTGTAACAAGGGCTTATGGTTGCCTGAGGCATAACTTTGATTCAGCATCTCTCCATCTTTAGCCACCCAGTTCAATGCACTATTGTAAGATGAGCTGAATACTGAAATTCAGTGCTACGGAGAGATGAATGCCATTTTATAGCTTTATATTGTAAAATTGTTATGTCTTCTGTTATCATATATTGGCTTGCAAAAAAATAAAAAAGGTCTCTGAGCCCATTTAGGACATAAAAACAAATTATAACAGCGCTAAGGCACAGAGTGCTGAGTTAAAATGAGCTGTTGTTCATGCTGTTCTCCAAATTCCACTGTAAATTCGCAACCCACATGTTACGGTTTAAGATTCAAACCTGTGGATGCAATTACAGTTGTCCAGTAGGCTTTTTATCTGACAAATTACTTGGCTGACTTAGAAATCAGATCTTATAGCTTACAGGACAACACGCTTTTATCCATGAGCTTTCAGCTCTTGGATATTTCACATACAGTTTTTACAAAAGAAACACCTGAGGTGTATCAATGCTTCATGTAATGAAATCTTTCATAAGAGAAAGAAAAATATAACTCCTTTATTCTGAACACAGGTGTACATAAAAGCACATTTAATTTCAAGTCAATAGGTTTGCCTCACATCAGCACTTACGGGATTAAAGACAGGAATAGTTTGGCTTCTCTGAATGTATTGTTATCATTATCAATTCCTGCAGTCTCACAATAAGTTTTCAATAAATTTAAGATTAACTATTATTTTCTCACCTATAAATAAAATATAATCATCTTAAAAATCAATGAAGGGAAAACCATCAGATCCATTAACCTGACTAAGAATTCCTTCAGGCCAATAATATGAACTGTAGTGCACTGGATCTTTCATTTTATTGAGCTATATCTCTTTGTATGGCAGCCAGCAGAGAAAAAAACTCAAATCTAAAATCAAAGAATAAGGTTTTTTGTGCTGGAAACCAAGGAGGTAGGGACTGAGTATTCTTTTATGCCTGAGGTTAATTTTTTTCACCTTAATTTGCAATCAGACACAATAAAAAAAAGATATTGCCCCTGGAAGGAAGCAGCTTTATTACCATCCCAACTATTTTCTGTACTTTTTATCACTTCTAAATCCTTTGGTTTTGAATTCACCTCCATAACCTTGCAACATTATAAACACATTTACTTGTCTTTGCTGACTGTCAACCAATACCATCTGCTCTTTGGAGCCTTAAAAATAGCAACATATATATGGGTCAAAACTGTAGTCTCTAGATAACCATGTAGCAGATCCAGGTGATTAATTTTCCACAGGCTTTATCTTACCCAGGAAC
>NW_009258894.1:125807-206922 GCF_000687185.1 Egretta garzetta
CTTTCCCTAGTGTACATTCCTCATAAAATGTGAAATTAACAAAAATGCAATCTTACAAAAACCAGTATTTCATAGACAACCCATGTCAACTAACAGAAGCGGTGGTTAGGCAGCTGCTTTGTTTGAACTTGATCCAAAGGCATTTTCTACTCTCTTTCATACACAGAAGTGGTTCAAGCCATGAAACACTGAAACGGGGACAAACCAACAGGGTTCTTTTTTCCATAAAAGAAAGAAAAATAGTAGCATTAGCTTCTGCTTTCAGTACATCTTGGCGGTGTTACTTCCCTTAAATACCACTATTCCTGTCTGTGAGCTGGAATTCTACTTATACTCCTTCTTGTGACCCACACATTCAAGCTGCTTCATCCTAAACCACACAGGATAGTTTGATGAGCTAATTGACAAGATGATAATATCATACACTACAGTGAGATTACATGGAAAACACTGATTTTAAAAAGGCTAGTATTATACAAGCAAGCACTGATTTTGACTTGGTAGGCATAAATTCCATATACATATACATAATGATAGTCCCTTATACATTTTTTAAAGAAGGGCCGCTGCAGGGAATGGATAACATTTGCTTAATAATAAAAAAAGTCCTTATTTTATGCTGTTCTTATCATTCTATATGTCACAGAGGCCTTGTTTACAGCACACTATTCAAATTCTACTCTAAAGATAAAAATACTTACTTTAGTTTTAGCTTATTACTATAACGTCTAATAATTTTCAGGTTTTTTTTTTACAATAGAGGAGAGGTGATAACCCCATTTTACAAATAGAACTGAGCAACACAACGGGCAATATAAAAATATGCAATAATTTTCAGTGCTAGGACCTGATTTTTTCAAAATATTCAGCACATCATAGAACCTGATAAGTTCAAAGCACAGCCTTCATGTAATAAGTCCTTGACAATCAGTTTCAAAGGTTTCAAAATAAGCATCCAAAAATTGGGCATAGACATTAGCAAAAAAACCCCACAAATCAACACTGCTAAAGGTCTGTTTTAAATGATTTGTTAAACAGCCCATTGCTTGTACGTATTAAAGTCAGGATTAAACTCTAAATCTCTATAAGAAGCATCAAATTGCCTTGACAACAGAAACTACCTTTTTATTTATGAGCTAGCCTGACTCATTAATTATATGCTTTTCTACTTATGAACAGGTGAATCAAGGGTCCTACAAACAATTGTATCCTTCACTACATAGCCTTACTTCTTTCACACAACAGATCCATTCTAGGCATTGAAGAAGCAAGATTTGGTGGAATAACCTATAATTAAAGATATGTAACAGGACTTAATTGAAGCTTACCTATGCAATCTAATCTGTCATTTCTTAACTTCTGGGTGCATTAAACTGCACTCTTAGTTCTGTCATTTAACCCTTTCATATGTAATTGCGTATCTTTTTTTTTTTTTAAAGAGTCATTAGCATAGTTGAAATCTTTAGAATTGCCATACATGTCGGCTAACAGAGTAGCAGATGATAATGATAGGTTAACATCTCTCATACAAAACAGCAGTAGAAAGAAGTGGTTTTGAGAGATATTTGATAAAAGCAGAAAAATGTTATGACTAAGGAACACTGAGTTCCATTCCCCTAGGTAACAGAAAGCTCCAGTGCAGTGGCTCTCCACTGCTGATGCATGTGTCATTGGTGATCTATTCAGGCTCTGAATAAATTCCATAAAATTATTTTAAAATATTTTTCATGATGCACACACACAGAGACATGCATAAGCAAGTCTACAACCAAAGGAACTTATAAAATTGGTGAAAACAAATTTAGCATGCTATCCACCACATCTGTGAAAGAACAAGCAAGTATTATATTAGTAGAATGGTAGTTCTACTTTCTCGAGTAGAGCCCTGAGAGTTCCAGGAAAACATTATAGACCTCTTTATAGTAAGCTGAGACATGCTGAATTAATTCATTCCTAATGAATGTGTGAGAGTGCTTTGGATTTTTTTCCTGGACATACTGGAAAAGTATGAGAGAGAACTGGAGACCCAGTAATTTGCCAATGGGTCTAATTTGAGTCCATACAACAGTGCTTGTTTCATCTTGAACTTTAATTTTTTTATTAATTACTCTGATATATTGCCTCCTAAAAAGGCATCTAATGTACTACGAGAAATCAAACAGTTGTTCACAAAATGCTAGTTTGTTCTGTAACAAACAAAACAAAGCTCTCATTATTTAAGGACTTAAATATATCAGATAGGAAAGGTACTACTCTCTGTTGTGTAGCTTATTTTTCTTCCTCTGGATCTGAAAGCGCCCTATTATAGAAACATTTGCCCCACAACACCGATACACCAATGCAATGTCAACCTAGTTCATTCAAATCTATTACTGAAATTATTATGGATTCATACTGACATGACTGAAAGCAGATGTGGCTCCTTGTTCCAAAGGATGGCTTCCATTTTATTCTTATTAAATTGGTTATTCACCAATTCATTCATGTTTGACTAACATGATCTTGGGTTTTGTCCACTCCTCTACAGCTTTAAGAGGGCTCTCAAGATTAGTGTTACTGTTTGTATCTCATTCTTCACGTATTCCTCTTGCTATAACAGCTCTACCCTATTTTATTTGTGCTTCTAAATCTGATGAAGCTGCACTGTTGTACTAAGTTAACCTTTTCCTAAGGAAATCACGAACATTTTAAAGTGTTCAGGGTATTTATTTACCCAGAGAAACTCATCTGGTAACATACAGTTTGTAGTCATGTCCTGCTGTTTTACCCATTATGCCAGCAGAGTTGACTGAAGCTGAAAGAGGTTGAGGGACTTCCTAAAAATCACATAATAAACAGATCATCCAGATTAGAAGTTCAAAATAGAGACCCTCGTGCCTTTGAATTTGTCTCTAACCACTGGACCATATGGTTTTCTTTCTCAGCAGTGCTTAAGGGGATTTAAGTTTCTGGATTTTCTCTTTTTTGTTCTCTTTCTCAGATGATTTTTCTTTTTTTTCCTGGAGAATGGCTAGTGAAATGAAACTGCTGAAATATGCTCTCTGGACTTTAAAGTATGTGTGCTGAACAGAATCAAAAGCATTTCATTTAATAGTGGCATAAAGTAGAATAAATGCCCAGTCATTAAGCAGCATAAAGAAACAAAATCACTTTATTTTTTTTTTAGTACGTAACAATTCACAGTTGTTGGGAAATATGTATATGATTATCTTCTTTCACACCTATTCAGATGGTCTGTATTTAAAACATTGCAAGACATTCTTCCTCACAAGATGAAGCTCTTGATCCTTCAGTTGGATTTCTACAGTGAAAAAGGACTGACGACTGCTAAGATGGGAGGCAGGGAACCAGTAGTAGATTTTAAACTGATTTTATTTTTAACTCTTTCAAATGCTTATGATTTTTCTCAATTCAATTCTCAAATTAAAATTCTGTGTTCTAAATCAAGATTAATTCCTAGCAAGGCAAAGGTAAGCTGGGAAACTGTCATACTCATTTCCAGTTATGTGCTAACAGATTGCGAGGTTCTTACGTCCTGCCCAATAAACTATTTGTTTTTACTGACAAATATATTCAGAGATTTAACAAACTATTTTTAATTTAGTTGTAATGGGAGCTACATACAAAGAAGCTCTAAAAAAAAAGTATTAGTTTATGAAAGTATAATTGATGTAACTCTCTGCCACTTGACAATAGTAAAAAAGTAAAATAAAATATCTCCATTAGTAATTAGATTGTAATATTGGTTTTCTACAAAATTCCTTTTCTTCCCCCTACAACTTCAGAGACAAGGTGGAAGGAAAGATATGATTAGAAGGTGTAATACAAATATGTCTTCTTCTGTGGCATGCCCATCCATGTGTATTCATGGACATGCAGACTATACTGTCTGATGCCTGTAATATAGTATAACACCTTATAACTAATGACAGGGTACACCTAACATTCTGCTTAAATGACAGTATCAAAATCAGGACTATATAGCCATACAATAAATGTAATTTAAAATGTCATTTGGTTGCTGTTGTAGTGGATATGAAGAAGGCAATTTTGATTGGAGGGATAGAAAATTTAGAACTTCTTGTATCTTCATAAAATGAGGTAAAATAAGAATTCCACTGAGTTAATCTGGAATCTTCATAACAAACACAGATGCAGAAAGAAACTATATGAGTTTGAACATATGTGTGGTTGTATGTATGAAGTGGGAGCTGCACTCTGAGGCCAATGGGAAAGATGGAAACTGCTCAGATGTCTGCATCAAAATGTGACACCTGAATTTACAACAATGTAGCCTTCTCAAAAGAAAAAAAAAAGCAGATCAGCTACACTGAAAAAAACAACAAACAGAAATAGGATTTATGCATCTAAATTGTAATCCATATAAATAGAAAACATTTTTTACTATTAGTTTTGTTAATATTCATTTTCTATTAAAAATTCAGAAACTTTACAACAGGGATGTTTTGTAATGGATTGTAAATCTTTTTGTATTCAGAAAGGTACTATAAGCATATGGAATATTCTCAATTCCTGAGAAGTTTCAGCATCACCAAGACATGAGACCTGTACTTTTATTACAGTGGGCCTTAAAGAAAGGGAAGAGCAATTGGATCTTGAGCTTGATAGAAACTTAATTTCAGCCAAGATTAAAGAAGCAACACAAGATTATCAATCTGTCATTGAAATCACTGTTGAAGCAACAGTTTGAAGACTGTTGCTGAACAGCTGTAAATAAAGCCAATACATGTTAACATGAAAAAACCAATTCTCTAACCATTGAGAACACAACCTTTATATAAGTCAAAATAGAACAATCAGAAATATAAAAAAAAAATTCAGACAAGTAGGATGCTCAAAGATCAGTGCAGGGTTGTTCCTTGTATACTTCAGGCTGCTTTGCCCACTCTAATTCTGCAGAACCCAAGGGAGGAGCTCACAAACTGCTCTGTCCGGTTCTTTATAATCAACCGAGCCCCAATATACTTCAGAATCAAAGTTCACCTTACTGAATTTATATTTTAATAAAACCACTTTGTTTCTATATTTTTGTTTGCTTCTTTCTTCTCTTTTTATTTAACCTGAAACAAGTCAGAAATAGCGAGCAGTACAACTGAATAAGATCTATTACATTTTTTCTCATGATTGGCTGATGTGAATTATGTTTTTGTGTAGAGTGGTCATAACTGCATTTACTAGTACTGATCATTATTATAATTTCTGTTAATTGAATCCATAACTCATGGGTAAAGTCATGCCTAACTTGAATTGTGTCAGAATTTCACTGAACTTTTTGTCTACTTTCACATCTTCAGTCTGTACATAACATTTCACTCTACTATCTACTTGATTCTTGATATCTGAAATTGTGGCCATGCCTAAAATACCATTCAGACCAAGATCCATTTTTTAATTAAGACACAACTTTGAACTGAATATTTTTTCAGTTTCTTTCTCCATAGGCCTTTGCACTTCTTTTTTTTTCAGTACAGGACAGACATGGACCTGTTGGAGCAGGTCCAGAAGAGGGCCACAAAAATGACCACAGGGATGGTACACCTCTCCTCTGAGGAAAGGCTGAGATTTGGGGTTGTTCAGCCTGAAGAAGAGAAGGCTCTAGGGAGACCTTATTGTGGCCTTTCAATACTTAGAGGGGGGTTATAAGAAAGACAAGGGCTTATAAAATAAGGACAGGCTTTTTTATAGGGCCTGTAGCGATACAAGGGGTAACGGTTTTAAACTGAAACAGGGTAGATTTAGACTAGATATAAGGAAGAATTTTTTTTTTTTTTTTACAATAAGAGTGATGAAACACTCAAACAGGTTGCCCAGAGAGGTGGTAGATGCCCCATCCCTGGAACTATTCAAGGTCAGGTTGGATGGGGCTTTGAGCAACCTGATCTAGTTGAAGGTGTCCCTGCTTAGCACGAGGTAGGACTACATGACCTTTAAAGGTCCATTCCAACCCCAATTATTGTATGATTCTATGATTAATCTCCCTACTAGTCATCTTAGAATTATTTATTAACAATTTCAAATACTAAAAATTGCAATCTGGAAGAACACTGCAGTCACATTTGCTTCTTCCTGCAGATCCATATATATTGCCAATAACAATTAAGCTAATAAAGATGCTAAATATCTTGGAGTCTATTCCACCAGTATGCCTCATCAACCAGAGCTTCATTCAACTCATTTGTTACATTTTTTCCTGATCCTTCAGTATGTTTCCCCTCCACATATACGATACAGCCCAAACTGTTCATTATTATTATAATTTCTACATCACCATAAGTGTTTTTTGCAAAAAGATGAAACAGATGTTGATATAAAATGAAAGTAAGGTGGTAGAAAAGATAGACAGGAGTGTAAACAGATGAGAAGAATGCTTGCAAACTTTGAAAAAATATAAATGGTTCAGATTGCAGGTGCTCCTTACAATTTGTTTGATTATATAATTATTGTTGCTGCATTTAAAGCATTTTGTTAGCTGGGGACTTTTCCTTAACTTTTGTCTTAGTTTCTAAATTAACCAACAATATAGCACCTATTGGGCTAAATGAGTTGATTCACCCATTTAAAACTTCTTTTGATGCCTTCTTCAAGTATAAAGACCTCACTTAGAATATTTAAAATTTTACAAATCCTATTTTATCAATACAGATCCAAGCTGAACTGAATTTAGGCATCTATATACCAAAAATCACAAAAATACCTCCACTGATACATGTAAAAAGACTTGGGAAGAGGAAATCTCACTAGAGTTTCCACAGAAACTTCTGCAAATCCATTCTTAAATCTTTGTTATTTGCAATAACAGTTGGGAAAATAGAAGGGGCACAATTTATGTCGTTGCTCAGTCACTCTCATTTTACAATACATGTTTTCTTTTCCTCAGATTGGCGAACATTTTGTGATGAGAAATACATGTGTTCTGACACAGAGTAGTGGGAAAGTTGCTTACTTTGGCAAAAAAGGGTTTAAAACTGTCTCAAGAGGTAATTTTATATCCATTTATATCAAAATATATGCCATGATTAGAAAAACATAAAAAATTTATGGTGAAGCGAGCATAAATAAATGGATATTGAAATAACTGCAAAAGTAATATCAAGAGTCTTTTAAGCTGAATGTCTTCAGAAGTAAACACATGCTTCATCTTTTCCAAAGCAGCATTTTCAAAAAATACAGCAACATAATCATGAATACAACTTCATTAAATTCCTATAGAAGCTACAAGTTTTTTCATCAGCCTGTTTTGCTATTAAAAATAGTTGCATTGGTGCAAAAATATAAAAATTTGCATGACCCAGCTTACTAGTGCAAGATGTCCTACCATTCCTCAGCCACCTATTCTTTCTAAATGTGTCCCTCTATGTTGCATAAATTCACCATGCTATTCATTTCTTTTAGTGAATATTTTCCATGTTCAAATATTAATTCAGATTTAAAACAGAATTTTTAAAAAGCTTACTTTTAAAATTAAATAAGAAAAATTTATTTTTAATAAATGTACTAATTAAATATAATACATGGATGACTATAGCTGAGATCAAACTTTGGCAGGGCTTGAAACAGAAAGCTAAACTTATAATTGTTTAAAACATAAAATTAAAATGCTCTCAGTCAAAACCAGTATTGGTTCTTTTAGCTCATTAACTAGAAAAACTAGGAAAAATTATCAGGAATACAAAACAGTTTCTTGGTTTCATTGCAAATATGCTACATTACAATAACTTTCCAATTATTTGGGATATAATAAAGGACATTAAAAAAATAACGAATACCATTTCTTCAGGAAGATGACCCTGAAGATGACATAAAAGCCACATCCAAACTGAATAGAAAGTAAAATTCAAAGCCACACCTACCTGTGTGGCTATAAAACACTGTGATATGTTAGGATATGACTGTTGATCATAAGGCTACGTCACACATCTTCTAGAAGTAGTAGTAGTCATAGCAGTAATGCAAGAAAGTACAGAATATTTTGGTTGAGTTTTTGTTAATATGGGCCAATCAAAAATCATCAGAGCCAAACAGTCTACAGCTTTTGTCTAGGTACTATAATGTTCTTACCAAAAATTCCAGATAGAGGTTTCTAACCATGCCAGACTTGAAATTACTTTTATTTACGTACTATTAAATACTATTAAATATATTTTAATATTAGATGGAAGTGAAGAGGAATTATTATTAGGCACTCTTTTTTACCTTTTTGGGCAATCTAAGTTATTTAGTTCTGATATTAGATGTGAAACACGGGACATTTAAAATGGTTTCATCTTGCTTATGCTGTTGGGATACAAGATCCGCTCATATCAAAAATGGTAAGAGTTCGTATTCTTTTTCTATTTTCTTACTAATTTTATATTGGCACATCCATGAAATATAACACAATAATTAATTAGCTTCCAGGATGAAATAAGAGCACAAGCTTTCTACACTGAATGCACACGCAAAAACGCAGTTGTAATATCAGCAACAGAATTCTAATAACATGCGGCATTAAATAATGAAATAAGCTTCCAAATTGTGTCATAAATGTATTTTAAATTATTACTTGCCAGGATAAAAAGATACAAGTCTCATTACTAAAGCTGTTACATTATTGTGCTGCTACATATATTGACACAGTATAATTTTATCATTAACAATACTAAGCCAAAATTTAATTTTATAACATTATTTCTTATTGGCAAGAGTATCCAAATTCTACCGCAGTACAAATTCTAGCATGTGACATCCATTCAGTGAATACTCTATCATTACTGTTCCTTTTCATCCTTTCTGTGTGCAAAACTTCATGGATGTTTATAAAACTATACTGACAAGGCATGATGAAACAAGAAAATGTCAAATATTTGTTTCTGATGTGACACCCAGCTCTTCATGCCAGAAACAATTTTCTTCAGAGCTGCTGAAACAACGTATTACAGTCAAATAATGTCTTTGGTAAATGCTTAATAGCAACTGCAGCATTTCTTTGTGATACACTTCTGGTTCACTTGTGGAAAAACTGCTATATTTATCATTTCAGGACTTGTCTAGCAGTACCATGTAAAATAAAATGGCCAGTTCCACAGGCCTGAAAGGAAAGAATCAGAATTTCTGTAATACAGAACGATGGAATAAGCAGCCCTCAATGGATTCCCTTGTTTGTTTTTTAATAAACCAAGAAGTAATAACCTCTTTTCCAAATTTTTGGTACCCTCTTCAAAAACTTTACTTGGGCCTTATTTACTGCTCCTAGAATTCAGGTTTCCACTGAGATAATTTAGAGCAGGATTAGATCCAAAGTTTTAGATCTTATTTATACCTTTCCACTGAACAGGTCTGCATGAGATTCTGGATTCAGAGCAATGGTTACTAGTATATAACAGGCCATGAAAACACTTGAAGTTCAAGTGTTCCTAACTCATCAGTGAAAAAAAAAAGGACCTCATACTCTACTTTCTGGTAGTAGTTTGTGACAGTGGGGTGAGACCATTGATGCTAGTATAGTTTCTGATTTGCATTAATGCAAAGGAAAAGAGAACAGGCTGTCTGGAACACCTACCTGTTTAAAATTACTTTCTCTTCCATTATCATATGAAACCAGGAAATGCATGGGAAGGCATGGGGGGGGAGGGATATGGAATGTACCCTAACAAATGACGTAATATTGGTATTTAATTTAAAATTTCTATTGATATAAGCAAGGATTCAGGCTATTAGGAGTTTCCAGCAAAAAAAAAGATTCTTCATTCAAGCAGTAGTGTTGGTCTGAAGTTTCCCCTTGTTTATTTGTAATTAGATGTCCTCCTTTGCAGCAAGGAAGCAAAGAAGGTTAATGTATAGGTGTAATTTAGCATACCCTTACATTACCTAGCATTACCTCCCCTGTAATTCCCTGGGCTTGTTTATTGCATGTCTGCATTTGTTATTTCCTCTCCCTCTTCCTGCTGCTGCTGAACTTAACAGAACAGAGCCCAGTTGTCAGTCCCAGTAGTGAACCAATCTTCGCCATATGCCTCTGTTTAAACTTTAAAGTGAATAGACAATCTCTGTCTGGCTTAATTAAGGACCTCAGTATTCTGTTTTCCAATGCTCTTTACTTTTTTTAATCTATTTTTTTCCTACTAGATCAGCCATAGCCAAATTATACAGAAAAAGCACAGAAACACCCCTTGAACAAAAACAAAAATGAATTTTGCTAGAAACATTCTTAGTTTTCTGTTTTTGTGTGGCAATCATTCATCCTCTTCATTTAAATAGCACTTCTGAACGGCTTTCCATTAAGCCTATCAGCATTAATCCATCACACAAAGGAGGTGTTATACTTGTGGGAGAATGAAAGCAGAGGGGTGAAGGGATGCATTGCACTATGTGATAAATTCACTTTTCAGTCATACAATGCAATACGTGTTCAAACTGCATTGTTTGGTTTGTGCCAGCTCTCTACATGGACTCACAAAAAGAGCAGTGAACAAAAGGCATAGTGCCATCCAGTGCACCTGTTCGGACAATGTAGCTCTATACATTACTTGATTGAGGGCTGTATGGCTTTTATATGTTAAGGCAAAGTTGGAGAGTGTTTCCTTTGTGTTTATACAGGCACTCTACAACCTATCCAGGCTCATAAAATGACAGGAGTAACCATAATATTATGCTTTTCTGGTACAACATTCTTGATTGCAGAATTTTAAACGTTGTGTTTAAAGCGAAGTTCTCCATTCTACTGCCTTACAACAATCACACCTGTTTCTACATGCTTTGCAATTGAAGTTTTCATCACCACTTGAGAACATGGATACCATTTGACCTTCCCTGAACCATCTTATTTACTTACTTCTGACCTGGAATCCATGATGATTTTCAATTCTACTAATCTAGTTTTCACACAGGTGTTTCTCATTGCATTTCCATTTAAGAATATCAGCAGTGCTTTAGTAACAGTGACTTTGTTCAGCCAAACAGTTTGTGACAGCTCATGCACAGAATTTTTATCTCTTTACATAAAACCCCATCAGTGGTGCTTGCTCACAAGCACACCTGGAAAAGCATATGTTTTTGATCTTTAAGTATATCTAGGCAAGCCAAATGAAAGAAAAGTATAAGCTTGAATCTATGAGAGCAAGCTATGCACATCCAGACTATAAGAAGATGTTTTGAACTTTCAAAAAGTATTTAGTTTTTAAAATGTTCTTAGTGGTTACAAGAAAAACAAAGCCTACCACCAATTTTTTTTAAAAGAAGTATGAAAGTAATGTAACATGAATAGATGGAGTAAAAAAAATATGTCTAAAATTAAGCAGCATTTGTTTCAGATAACAGTAGTTAGCTAAAGTTGGGCCTATGCAAACCACTTTGAATTTTCAGGGGCTTAGAGATTTCCAGCTTAAAGTATAGATTTAAACCTATTCTTACAATTTTTGTGCTACATCAAATCAACAACCCAAGCCTATTCACCAGTTCAAATTCAAATTTTCCTGAAAATGTTTGAGATTATGAAGGTTAATGAGTCTTTAAAGTACAAAAGAGTTAAACTTGAAGTCAACAGCTGGTAAGCCTGAAATTTATTAAGAAAACTTTATAATTTTGCTTTCTTGAATCTGAACCCTAACTCTAATTCTGCCTGAAATCATACAGCATGCTTAAAGACAATGAGATGGTATTGTACTGGTTTTGCATGGCAGATTCTAAACCCTTGATGCAGGCAGTATTTCAATACCTTAAAATATATCACCTGTCTGTAATTAGCACCAGCCTCTCATTGTGATTTTAAACATCCCTTCTTCCCCTAGTCTTGCAAGGACTTTGGTATGAAATTGAGATCAGACCATAATTTAGTGGTCTTATCTCCAATAAAGTCAAATCAATCAAATAATAATTTGCATTGCTGCAAGCTTTTCTTTGTCCAGGCATTTCAAAATGCTTTGCAAGCCCTAACGAGTTAAGGATTGTAAGACCTGATAAAGTATCCCTACTCCACAAAAGAAGGAATAAAGGCAATAGACAAGCAAGTACACTAGACTCTTACGGTAAGTCAGAGGCATAGGATAAAACAGCATCTAGATTTTTCCATATTTCAGTCCTCTTATTTTCAGCAAATAAACCCTTTCTGCCTCTTTCTCTTCTGTTGTATCTTGCTATTTCATGACACAAGTACTGAAGACCATTGCACAACCTGTGTATGACAGCCCTTCTTTTAGAGAGAGAGATACCAAATACTACTTTATATTACTGGCAGAATTTACCAAAATAACTCCTCTTACTAATATGCAAAAAAAGTCCAGTAAATTTTAAAAGCAGTTTCCCAAACTTTGACAGACAGTTTAGCTTATGTTGTCACTTATTGATGATATTCAGGCTGCTTGAAGATCCGGCCCAGTGGAAGCTACGCTGCCTTCAGAGTCACAACAGCTACTGATGGCAGAGAGCTACTATTCTGGAAACTATCTTCTCAACTTTCTCAAGTTTCAAGAGCTCTATCTTCTAACTGCAAAAGCCAACTTAAAGAAACACAATATTTCTTCCACTTTACAAACACCAATAAGCTTTGGTAAAGGAAAATCAAAATTAAAGTTCCTGGAGTTCTACCACAAAAATACAAGGGAAGAAAACTTATACAGGAAATTAATTTAGATTAATCAAATTTTACAGCTACTGCGTGACTGGTTTCTAGCATGCCGAATATTCCCTGGTTGACTTCAAGGAAAATGAGATCCAAAGAGTACACTGTTTACATACAGAACTTTAGGAATAATTTTTTTATTGCTTTAAAAATACATCCCTCTGCAATGTATTTAATTTTTGAGGCAATATTATATAGCATATTAGTCAGAAAGCACAAAAGAGTAATTATCTCTTTAACAAAATCCACAGATTTCTTCATGCCAGTGCTGTGCTAAACAGGTAAGACCAAACAAGAACAGCAGAGTCCATTTTGCATCACAACACATATCCACAAGGCACTGGCTAATGTGTTCTTTTCCTTTGGTTTAGAAAAAGCAATTGTATTCATTAACAGCTTTTCACTTAGTATGGCTTGTGTGTATTACACTCAAACAGTCAGCTGTCATATGAAATGATAGGAGCTGACAGTTTGGAATTTTAAAGGTTTAACTCCTTTTGAATGTACTAAATGAACAAGAGCTGTCTAATTTTAGTTGAACTGAACCCAACAAAAAGCCCCTGTGAGTACGCAAGATTTTATTCTACCTTTTCAAGTTTAACATGCACAGTGAATATTCAGCGCTTTTCAGCTAGATACTCAGTTAATTCTATGACTAAGAAAGATTTCATTAGGTAGGCTTCAGGCAACAGTGAGCTACAAATGGAATTCCTTCCTTATTTTCTGAAACTCACAGTTTATGATCCATATCCAGTGATGAATGGTCTATAAACTCTCTTACGGTCTTTAATTGCATAAACTTTACATTATAGTCTTACATTAACTTGTGAACATTTTTGCTACAAGGTGTAGAAAAAACAGTACATACAGAAGTTCCCCCAGCTCTTACACAAATAGAATATGTAAGTCTTCAGTGTAACTTGTTCAGTACTTATGTTCTTTGTTTAAATTTGTACTTTTCTATAAATGCAGAGAAATGTTTTATTTTTAAAATTAAAAAAAAAAATCTAGTAATCACTGCTCTGTTGCCCAAGTTCACACTGCCTAGTTAGCGCTTCCTATGTTCCATCTCAAAGTGCATTGTTTCTAACCCTGTCAAACTCTTTTATCTCATAGCAGTTGCTTATGTTGGTGTATTAATAAATGGCTTCGTATACCGTAAGTGCTGTATGCATGCTTCTTGAGCAGTGCACTACTCCACTGGACTCTGCTGACATTTTGACTTGTTTTAGAAAGCACTAAATAAATAAGCAATAAAAGTTGACATAAAGTATTTGATCAGTATTATAAAGAAAGGAGCCTCAGGTAGATCATTTATATTTACCTTCCATGAAGATAAAACACAACCATCTAGAATTAAAATTTTGAGAAGCAATTTATATGAAAACAAAAGAAGACTTCTCAACCTAGGTTATTATTAGGACTACAAGCTCTGTCTTGTAAAGTGACTTGGGTTTTGCCCCTAAATTGCTGTCCATTAGCATGGCAACTAGTTGAAACAAGTGCTGTACGTTGCAGACATATCCTGCTAGAAGGAATACTGACAGCCCTGCTTCAGTGCTTGAATCAACCGCTAAGCAAGGAGGCAAGTGCTAGGAAAAACTGAAAATACGTTATTTCAAAACTGTTGTTCCTGAGGCAGCTACATTTGGTACTGATAATTCTTTGTAACTGGATATTGGACAAGGTAAAAACCTGCTGAGATAATTTTTTATTTTTCTGTTTTTAAATTTTTTAGACAAAGAAGATTAAATTGCCTTTCAGCCCTAGTTTTTCAAGCCATTGAAACACACTGAGTAGCCAAGACTTAAATACGTTGTATTACATTATACAAACAAATATGTACAGATTGCACTGAACTAACATGTAATTAATAATGTTAATTAATGTTACATGTAATTAGCGTAATTAACATTATTTGTTAATGTAGTTATTATTTGTTAATGTAGTTAGGTTCTTCTTATATATATTGTAATTTTTCCTAATTCTAGAAAACCTAGTTCACCACAACACCTTAAGTTCTGCCTAAAACTAATTCAGGAGTACTTGCTAGTTTTGTAGCTTAATCAAGAAATCTCTATTTTCACTCTGTTCTTCCCCACCAAAGCTAAAATTATTTTTTTAAAATAAGATAGAAGTAGAGTTTGAATATATTATACCATATTTTTTAATTTATTAAATAAATTTGACGACTTTCTACTCAACATTTTTATTGGGAAAATCTAAGTATATGTAAACATTTATTGTCGTAACACATTTTTGTTTTCTTCAATTGGTGCAATCAAAACAGAAGTGATTTTTAAAATATACTATTGTAATTGTCCCTGCTTCTCATATTCATGATAAACAGTTAGTGGGCATTATACAAAAATAGTGACATCAGTCATGGAGTGGGTAAGATCTGGCTCCTCCAGAGATGCCACTATTTGTCTCTCCTCCGACTGCATAGCCCTTGGTGAACACCAAGCTCACAGTGAGCCAGCATTGCTCCCTTGCAGCAAAGGCAGGTAACAGCATCCTGGATCGCCTGAGGAAGAACATCACCATCAAGTCGAAGGAAGTGATCTTTCCCAGCATTGGTAAGGCTGCATCTGGAGTGCTGTGTCCAGTACAAGAGCGACATGGGCTTACTGAAGCAAGCCCAGCTAAGGGCCACAAAGGTGATCAAAGGCATGGATAACCTGTCATAGAGAGGCTGAGAGAGTTGGGACTGTTCAGCCTGGAGAAGAGAAGGCTTGGGGGGGGTGGGGAGGGATGGATCTTATCAATGTGTACAAACATCTGATGAGAGGGAACAAAGAAGTACGAGTCAGACTCTTCTCACTGGTGCCCAACAACAAGACAAGAGGCAACGGGCACAAGCTGAAATACAGGAAATTCTACTTAAGCATAAGAAAAGTATTTTTTACTGTGAGGGTGATCAAACACTGAAATTAATTCCACAGAGAATTTACGGAGCCTCCATCTTTGAAGATGTCCCAATCCAGCTGGACATGGTTCTCAGCAGCCTGCTCTGGGTGGGAGTAGACTAGATAATATCCAGAGGTTCCTTCCATATTCAATGGTTCTGTGTGATGCTGCCAGAGCATATTGGACAAGGCAACAACCAAGAGGAATTTATAAATCAGGATTCATGTGGGAGCTGCCTCTCAATTTTAAGATCTGAACAGTTTAATGGTAGCATACTAGTCACCCTATCCTGAAATCAAAAAAGTAGAAAGATGTAATATTACAAGGTAACTGCTCATTTGTAGTGGTCAACAAAGTTTTGCTCCAAGTGTTAGACTTGCCAGTGCTTTTACCTTTTTCATGGTGTTATTAAAACAGAAGCTACTGCTGGGAAGGTAAACTGTTAAATGCATGAAAAGTAAACAGAGGGACATATGCATACAGTCAGATATCTTCAGGCAGAAAATAGTGGCATATGAACAGGTATAGAGAACATGTTTGGGGAAGGGAGGAAAAAAAGTTTGAAGCCAACAGACCTTAGTCTGTGGAAGTCCTGAACACTGTCATATGAAGCAAGACTTTATAGTAATCCTCTGTAGAATATATGGGAATTCCCCTACACCTAGGCAGTGGAACAGTTTATTCCTAATTACATCATTACTGTTATTAGTAAAGATGGGTTTTGTTGTGTGATCCCACACCAGGTGTTCCTTTCGTACTTTGCCTCTATATGCAAGCCAAAACATGATCTGACATTTCGTAAGATGGTGTTGCAGTATTTTTTTTCAGTATAAATAAAACATATTGCAATTCATAATAGATGGGGCATGAGGATTTTGTTACTTTGAAAAGTTTGTATTTTGATGGTTGAGAAATAAGAGTATATAACCAGGATGCACATGACTCCTTCAGCAATTAAGGATTCTTTTTAAATGTACATGTTATCTTGATTATGGGAGAGTACATTAATAATTTTGGCAGAGTATATTAATAATTTATTCTGGCATTTTAAAGTTTACTAATGATGATCAGAATTCCTTAAAATCAAGAAGTTCTACAATTTGCAGGGATCACCAGCTCCAAGGTAAAGGGTCACTTGCTCCTCTAAGGGAGGATGAATTCTGTCTCCTTGTTTCCAATTGGCCTTGAATAACAGACAGAAAGCCTAGGACTGAAAATGACTTGTTGTTGGCTTAAGCAGCCAGGATGCTTATGGCTGATTATTTCTGCTCCTCATGCTACGCTAGGATTCGTAATTGCTGAATAGTTTAAGGTTTTGTAGATAAGCTTAATGACATCAAGAAATGAATTGTGTGACTTTTCATGATGTTGTTTGGTTTGCTCAACTGTATTGAAAAAACAACATTAACCAGATACTCAGATTAAACAGAACCATCTCATACTGAGGAATGGCTGCTAGGAATTTTTTCTTTCATGTTTCGCAGTTCTGCCTAGTCTGACTACCAGCATATCTTTAATTCCACATACCTCACCAAATTATGGAATCCATACCAAATAGATTTGAGACTCAAGTAATTCCCGGTTTTACAGTAATTTTGCAATGTTATGTAAACTTTTACAACTCCCCCAAAATATCCTTAATTTTGGTCACATATAGTTTCAGCTTACTGTGCTTTTATGGTTATTAAGCCAGCCAAATAAATAATCTCCATCTCACAAAGATCTCTTCAATATCAACTATCATAATACTAAGTATGACAATGAAAACATGTTTGTTCAGAGTATTATTTGAAGTAAGCATGCCTCAGTATTTCACAGAAGACCAGTGTGTTATACGTACAATTTAACTCTCACGTTGCATTAGAAAATTTGAATATTTTGGTTAGCTGCAATATAATTTCAATCTTTTCAGCACATTAATCAATTGTTCTTTGCAACTCTGAGTTAATCTACACCTAGAGGATCATACACTCTATTATTATTATTATTGGACTGGTTATTGATTCTCTTATTCAATTTCTGCCAATAAAAGTGTTTTTAAAGAATTGTATATATGAATGTATGCATTTTAACCATTGTTGATTTCTATTTTCAATATTTAGCAAAACAGATGGGGGTGGCTTGCTTGCTAAATGTTTTAGTTAATCATTTTCTGTAATTAAATGATCTCCGATGATTCAGGAAATGAAGACGTATAATAAACTTAAGGAAATTGAACAGTCAATAACTGGAATAGATGACAGTAGTTAACTACTCTATGGGGAGCTAAAAATTCCCATGCAATGCCTAATAGTATTTTTCTCCAGCCTCTGTCTCTTCTAATGTAGTCAGCATCTACAATGTGTTGAGGATGAATAGGTCCATAAAAGCAACTGTCTTTTGGGCATCTCTAGTCCATGGTAGGCTAAAGCAGATTTAGGATGCAACTATAACTGGAGAATTTCTTTTCTGCTACTATCAGATACTTCCCTACATACACAATTTATAAACATAGGTCATGAGGGGCTTTTATTAGGAACATTCCCATCCTAAACTACTGTCACCATCCACATCCCTCCCCCAGAAAAGAGGAGGGCTAGTCAAATGCTGTCCTTCAGGATTTCCTGTAGACCATGTATAGTATGGAAGGAAGTGGAGGAAGATGAAAGAATAACATCAGTGGAACACAAGGCAAGTATTCAAGCTCTCCCAAGCATTTCCACAGAATGTCATCAACCAAACAATTGTAAATGGTTGGAAGAAACATGCTTTAGTCAAGAAGCTATTTCTTACACAGACTTCAGCCTGGGACCAATCCCATTTTTTCATGATTTCTACTTTGGAAAATAACAATACAAATTTGAATAGACACTTCTGTTCACATGGTCTTTATGCTAATGTCTCCTCAGTGTTTTGTGCGGTTGCTTGACATTAAAACAAATAATTTTATTCCTAATGTAATGTATTTGCGGTAGGACTAATACTAATCTTTCCACAGACTATTCTAACTTTGCAGTAGTAAGCAAGGCTTATGAAAGCCATCTCATTTTCATTTCTCTAAGTTTTAAAATTCTAATATTCTCTAGACAATATTGGCTTTACCAGCTCTTTCATTCCTTTCTGCTTTGATAATATCTACCTGTTAAAGAAGGTAAAAAGAAAACAGATTAAATTATAATTGTTAACAATGTCAAATATTGCCATTTATGCAAGTAATATTTACTATACAAAGCTGAAAGAAATGTGAATGAACTAAAGAAATGCGAATGAACTAAAGAAATGCATTCCTAGTAATAAACAGAAGAACAGGTATATGAACTTCACTGCTATCTTTTCCATAGCTAAATGCTGTCAATTAAATAATCCTTTGTATAAGCAAATCATTAATTTAATGACTATACATGTCTAAAAGGCACAGCTACATTGCCTCAGGAATTTCAGAGTTCCTGAATAATACAGAAACCATCCTAGAGCTCAGAAGATGCCCTACACCTTCCGGAATATCATTCATTTCTGCCAGTTTGCATGCTCACAGGAGTGAACATGAACCCGACAGCCAGTTGTAACATTGCCAGAGGAGCATCTTCCACTGGAAGTGCCAGTGCATTAAATAACATGCATTCTTAAGATCTAGACAGCATGTAGCAAGACCTCCCAAAATAACAATATAGATGGTTTGTTTTGTAGGACAATTTCTTATGGAAACATGGAAACATAAAAAATGTGGAAATTAAGAAATTTCAGTGTTTCAAAACCTACTTTGATCTAATTGGACACTGAAACACACCTTGAAACACTGAAATTTCTTACAATTCCACATTTCAAATACCCTTAATAGGTAGAAGAATAACCAAGAGTCATAACTTCACCCCAGTACTCTCTTTCCCCCTTTATCCATCAAAAGTGTATTCAGAGAATACATTCTGTCTATACACTGCTTCTGAAGAAAGGCCATTACCCTGTGGCAAGCTAATGCATGGGTGTTTAATCTGGTCTTATAAACAATAAGTTCCTTTCAATAGTTATAATTTTTTGTTACAAATATATTTCTGGCAAAATTTTTATACCATTTTTCTTTAGCAGTGCAATGTAACTGCTAAGACAAATGTAAAGGCTATGGCCTCTTTAGTTTCTATGGTTAGACCTGAAAGGATCTGGGAGTAATTTGGGTTCATTTTGGATATCCTGTTAAGGGATTAGAAATGTATAAACTCCCCGGTTGCCTTGCTGCTTTTCTGTGCTCTTCATAAAAGGTTTCAAAACTAGAAGAATAGTATATTTGTTATTTCTGGCTCCGTTAAACACAATAGTAATTAACATTAGCTATTTAACTCTTATAAAGCATGCAAACCACAATATGCTTATGATGTACAGCACTTTAAACATATGTTTACGGTTATACAATGCCACCTAATCACCTGCATGAGAGCACTGGCACAGAATGCCAAGATTATACAGCCATGCTTCCAAATGGCCCCTAAGCTGTTTAAAGTTGTCTACTCCTCCAGCAAATATTGTGATTTGAAAACTCTTCAAGTATTACACGGTGTAAAGAATAATTTTCAAGAAAAGGAGATGGATTCTGGGTCAACAACCTGTGTCTGGAACAGGTTGTAAATACGAAATAAAGTTATTTTACAAAGGATACAAAAAGCAACTAAAAATGAGTGCCCAGTGGGTACATTCACTTTGCAATTTTATTTCTATATAAAAAGCTGCGATTAATTACAACCCAGTTTTTATGCAGTTTTTGCTTTCTTTAAATGTGGAGTGAATTCTCCCCATAAACTAATGAACTGAAGTGAAGCCAAATAGAGACCAGCTGGTTGAATTGCTAAGTAATTTTATCCACATGATTGACTTTATGATCCTTTCACTACAGTAACTAGTCTTTATTCTCACAATCAGCATCAACCATAATTCCAAGAGGGAAAGATGATTAAAAATCTAGAGAATAGAGAGGAGAGGTTTGTTTGATGTGGTACAGTGCATTCTTGCACACACTTCTTCTGTATAATAGGTGCTGAATTACAGGTCTTTATAGCTTCCAAAGTAGCACAGTGAATAGCTGCCTCAAAGACATAATAAGCAACCAATGCCTAAATAATCATTACAGATACACCATTAACAGCATCTAACTGTGTGGCTTTTAACCATACAAATTGTTTTTTGACAGCTTGTAACCTTTCCAAACAGTTTCCTTTAGGCATTACACCACATTCAGATCTAATTTTAACTTTTGCTTTGTCTATAATTTATTACTTTCTTTGGAGACACATAATGTATTTCAGTGGAATGGATAAACTCAAATAAAAGATAAAAAAATCAATTGCTGTTTTAATCTATGAAATCCTTGCTCTCTAAGAGATAACTAAAATCTGATGAAACATAACAGGGGAAAAAAGGCTAAATGGTCTAGAATTCCTGAGGGTATCTGTTTTACAACGCGCAATATTTTTTTTCCTCAAATTATTTAAAATAGGGCATAACCAACTGAAAAAAAGAAAAAAAGTAAAAACATATATAAATAAAATATAAATCCTTTAAGGCTGTTCCTAAGAGCCACAGACTTTACATAACATAATAAATAACATGTTATAAAAGAGTTTAATGATGTATTGCAATGGGATAAAGAGCTAAGAAAGATGTACAGTAGTATCTTTTTTCCAAAGAGAGCCCATAATTACAAATCAGTAAAGATACATGACTTATGAAGAGCTAGAGGGCAAGCATGTTTTTCAGGAAACTGGCAGAAATGTGTGAAATTAATGTGGGGGATGATGTAACAGTATTAGGTGATCCGTATTGGCTGTCATGGTCATTATCTCACTTCTGGGGAAACCATTTCCAGGAATAACATCCAGTAAATCAACATGTAGCAGTAATCAGCACAGAAATACCATAATTCTGGCAGTCAAAATGTCTCATTTCTTTCAAGACATTCAACTTCTTTTTCAGCAGATTCAAGTACTTCTCCCAAAGTTTTCAAGTCTGTGTAACAGGTAAACCTGTGTGTCCAATAGATGGCAAAGTGATTTGAAACAACCTAAGTGTTCACTGCTCACAAAGGTTCCTGTTCTTCACAGGTGTTATTCAATGGCTAGTCACATCAGAATTAACCATCATTGTTGAAAGAAGTACAAATCAGATGGGCACAAAAATCTTTTACTTAGAATCAACGGAATAAGTTCCTTCCCATCTCCTGAATCTTAAAAAGGGTCACTAAATTTAGTACAGTTTTCATAAATGACAGGGAAGGCAGAGTAAATCTTTAAATAAAACGTGGAAATATTCCTCTTGGTATGAATCCAATTCATCATGCTAAAGTCAGTGAAGGTACATCAGCATAAAATTAGAATAAGGCAGTTATGAATCAAGCAGATTCATGTCTAACTTGCATCCTACAACTGAATTATACCACAGCTTGTATATCTGAGTAGCTGAAGAAATAATGGCATATTTCTCGGTTACACAGAAGATAATCAATAAGCAGATTTTCAGAATAAATGTTGAAAGGGAAAAGAGGTGCCTAAATTATTCTATTCAAGAGGTGTCTAAATTATTAGAAAGGGCTAATGAAAGTGTGAGATATAAAGACCTAAAAAAATTATAAGTATGAGAAAATCTCAGGTATTCTGTTGTTTTCTGAGCAGCATTCAGTGTTTTACTCATGCTCCGGTCCTTTTTGTTGGGTTTCTTTTTGTGTGTGTTGTGGTTTTTTTTTCTTTTAATTTGTTATCTAGAACATTACTTGTAAATTGAAGTATGGAAAGTAGAAAAACCATAGTCAGACTATTCTGATATTTTCTTAAAGACTGCAACCTTTGTTTTTGTTTAATTAACAGATATTTAATCTCTCAACACGACCAGTACACAGCTACTGCAAGTATCATGGGTCAACCAGTAAACTGAGTTCTCTGTAATTTGATCAGTCAGTGTCAACCTGATTAAAACAATAAAAACATCCTTGTCTTAGGTATCTGAAACTTTAGGGGAGGGAGGGATGATGACAGGGATCAGTAAAGTCTGACCTATTTCATTACATAAGACAGTTCTAATGACTGTGGAGCAGTTCTAATTGACTTGTGTGCCAATTTGGAGTACCGTATTATATACCATTCATCATTATCACCAACAGTAGTTAAGGACATTTCACAGTTCTCACTGTAACACAATTATTCTCTCTCAAATATTTCTTTTTCTAGTCCTTTCCCAATCTTTCAGCCTCAGCATGGAAGCACACCTAACTGTGTGAGTATTTATTCCAAGATATACTGCAGTGATATAATCTGTCTGAGGTGCGAGAAAGTTGAAGAAAGGCCAAGTCAACCAATATTCTAGCTGATCAGAATTAATAGAAAGCAGTGTTCTGAGAGACTGTGATATAAATGCATTGCATTTATGTTACATCAAGCAATCACAGAGTGAAATGACCAATTAAGGATATGAATTACAAAAAAAAAAAAAAAAAAAAAGGGGGGGAAAACTAGGAAATTCTAAGAGTGTCCTTAATTTACTACTTCTGTCATCTGGTTCATGTACAACTAGCTGTTTTTCTTCAGTAAAGTGTCAATCTGTTGATAGTTATGCCATCAGATATTATGAGTCAAAACTATGTTATTCATATATTCTGGCAACAATAATTAAAAAACCCCTTGATTCTCCCAATAATGCTGTAAGTGTATCCCTTCAAATTGTACCAAGTTATTTAAGCCCATTATTTTCAATTCCTACTACCTCCTTTAGGAGGTGAGGCCATATAAAGTGGCCAAGCACAGTTAAATACAAATGTATGTAGATATACACATATGTAAATAAGGCTATATAAAGGTGTAAGAGGCTGGGACTGGATGATAAGATAACAGGAAAATTCAGGTTGGAAGAGGTATCAGTCTGACCTCATGCTCGAAGCAAGGACCAGCTATGAGATCAGACTGCATTGCTCAGGGCTTTATCTTGTCAGGTCTTGAAAATTTTCAAGGGAGGAGGCAACGTAACCATCCTGTGCAACTTGCTACACTGCTTGACTGTCCCTGTGGTGAAAAGTTTCTCTTTATATCCAGTCTGAACGCTTCTTATTTCAACTTATGCCTGTTGCCTCTCATTCTTCCACCGCAGACCACAGAAGACTCTGGTTCATTGTCTTGATAACGTTCCCATAGGTACTGTCAGACTGCTGTTAGGTACCCCGAAGCCATCTCTTCTCCCAGCTGAAGAAGTCCAGTTCCCTGAGCCTCTCCTCACAGGAGAGGTGCTCCAGCCCCCAGTCATCTATGTGGCTTTCTGCTGAATTCGCTCCAGTTTACAATGTCTTTCTTGTACTGGGGAGTGGGGGCTGTCCAGAAGTGAATATAAGATCTAGCTCCAAGAAGAGCTGTGGGTAGAGGTTTATAATCACCTCCCTCAGCCTCCTGGTGCTGCTCTTTTGAATACAGGCTTGGGTGCTCTTGGCTTTCTCTGCTCCCAGAGCATGCTATTATTTCATGTGCAGCTTGCTGCTCACCCCCTGCCAGGGACCCCAGGTCCCCTTCCATAGAGCTGCTCCCCAGTCAGTCAGTCCAACCCGGTATCACTGCAAGACTTTGCATTTGTCCTTGTTGCTGTCAGCCCATTTCTTCAGTCTGCTTAGGTCCTTCTTGATGGAAGGCTTGCCCTTGACTTTAATAACCAGTCCTCCAGTTTAGGGTCATCTTCAAACTTGATGAGAATGTGCTCCATCTCCCCTAGGTCAATGATAAAGATATTAAAGAGGATGGGTGCCACTGTAGACCCCTGAAGTACTCCACTTGTCATAGGCACCCAGGAACACTACAACCAAGAAACTACCACTCCCATACCAAATCATCCAACCAGTATTTCAACCATTTAGTTGTTCACACACCTAAGCTGTAACATCCTGGGTGGGTACAAGAATATTGTGAGAGACAGCATCAAAAGCCTTGCTAAATTAAAGGTTAATGACATTCACTTCTCTCCCCTCATCCAGAAATCCAGTCATTTAATCATAAAGCCATTTGGATTCATCATACATGATTTACCCTTTGTAAAGGCATGCTGTTAATTATCTTCTCCTTTGTGTGTCCAGAAGCATTCTCCAGGAGACTCCCTGGTTTTCTCATGGATCAGCGTGAGGCTGGCTGGTCTCTAGCTCCTCAAGCTGGCCTTTTGGTCTTCTTTGAAGATGAGTACAACATTTGCCTTCTTCCAGTTGTCAGGGACCTCTCTAGTTGACCAGGACCTCCCTAGTTGACTGGGACCTCCCTAGATTTCCACAACTTTTCAAAGATGATAGAGAGTGGCCTTGCAAGGACATCAGACAGTTCTCTCAGCCTCTCAGGTCCCATGGACTTGTAAAGGTCATGTTCTCTTAAGTAATTCCTGAGTTCTTCATCATACACCACTGGTAGGTCATCTCATCTTCAACCCCTTTTACTAAACATAGATGTCCGGGAGACCTTGGTCATCAAGACTGCAGCAAAGACAACACTGAATAACTCAGACTTTTCTGTGTTTGTTGTCACTGAATAAACTGCCCCATTCAGCAACAGGCCCACATTTTCCTTGTGCAGCACTTTACTACAAACACTAAAAAAAAAAAAACTTCCTTCTATTGAGTAGCTGTGGGAAAGTATTGCCCAACGTTAAACTTCTACTTTTGAGGCAGTGTATTGTACAGACACTAATAGGCAGGAGCTGCCATGATCTGGATCCAGCTCTTTAGCTAAATTTTAATACTTTCATGGCAATGCTAGATCTCAGAATCATTGAAATATGGCTTAAAGAGATCTGAAAACGGCTGTAACACTGCTTCCCCAGAGTCCAATTATCTCCAAACCACTAAGGTTTTGGTTAAATTATTTTTTAAAATTTTACTGAGGAGGATGCCTCCCCAATCTATTCCAATGTTTAGCCATCCTTACTATACAGAAGGTTTTATTAGGTTTACATAAATACCATTTTAGCTGGCAAGCCACAGCATACAAAAAAAAGAGAAGAAAAATAATAGGGCCTTCCATTTTATCTATATAACTCCATTATTCCATCCCAGGTAAAACTTAACTTTGGTTAAGACAAACTAGATTGCAAGATGACCACAGCTGCAGAATAATGAACAATTTCTGCTTTGAGAAAACCAGAATTTGAGAAAACCCAAATATTACAAAGAGAATTTACTGTTACAAATGCACAACAACTGCTGAGCTTGTTTTAGCTCTGATCAAAACTCAGTCTAGATGCTAATACAGTGATGAATGGCATGATTTCTCTATTGCTTCTATGTTACATATGATTTTCTGTTGGCCCACTAGGTACTAATTAAAATGGCTGTAATATAATCAGAAACTAAATTATGTTAAAAATTAAGTGACCAACTTCATACATTTTATCATATATTTGTGAGCATGTACATATAAATATCATAGCCTGGCTTCTCAAATGATGGGAAACACCAGTCTTCCACCGAAGTCTGAAAGCCTACATCAGTAAAATGTCTGGCCCCATTTTACCTAAATGCGCAATATTCACATATTTGTATGCATTTATTTTCTAATCACCACAATTTCAAGAGATATATTGACAGCAGGAAGACAGCTAACTATGTCAACACATTCAGACTTCATTTCTTAAGAGTCAAACACCTACATCTACAATATGAATGTAAATAATGTTTCAAAATTGCAGATTTCAGGAGGAATAGCACATACTTGGCAACTGAAAATCAGGACCTATGACTATTATATACCAGCATCATATTATTTAAAAATATATACTTCAGGGCCCTCCTAGAAAGATCTGTGTCATTTCTTTTGCAATTTATTTTTACCAACTTCTTTTCTGATTTGTTATACTTTCCAATGGATTGTGATGTGCTTAAGTTGAAATGATTTGAAAAAAACAGACCCAAATTCATTTCACTACTCCTTTTCTGGCAGTTTTCTGCTACTTTTCCAGATAAAAGAAAAAGAATTAAACATAGGGCAAAAATAGTCACATACAGATTACCTTGACTTTTCTCTACGCATAGCTTTTATTAAAAAGAAAAAAAATAGATGACTGTTAGGTCACCTAGAGGATAGTAAATTAAACAGTGAATAAACAAAGTCTTTCACAATAAAGAAAATGATGGAACACAGATTTTCTCAGCATAACAAGGTATGGGATCTGGCTTCAGTATTTCACCGCAATAGTCTAAATTAAGAACAGCAGAGAACAAGTTAGAATCATACATGGTTAGGAAAAAAGGTTTTGTTTATAAACCGTAAAAAGAGGTATGCTATCAGTTGGAAAGTTACAGTATTCCAAGATCAGTTTAAACAAAGTTTCCCTCACAAAGCTTTTTCTTTCTCCATATGTCAGCAACATATCTGTCTTTTAAAATCAGTTTATTGTCACTTTAACCTACAGTAATTTCCCCTACACACACACATAGTAAGTAGAACAAAATATTAAGGGGCTTTATAACTGAAATAGTATGCGAACAAGTGTTACTGCAATTGAACACTAGACCAGAAGATGTGCAACCCAAATCTTGGTTACATTTTGATTATTCTTCAGTTTCTTTGAAAATAGATCAAAACAAATACACTTAGCAGGTTTAAAAAAAAGCGCAAAACTCAACCAAACAAAAATGGAACATTTTTAGCAATCGGGGCTTGCTCCAACTCCCATTGAAGACCACCAGCGTATGGCCACACATTTCAGCTTTTTGTCTGAGCACTTGTACAGAATTACAATTCCTAAGTAGTGATTTTTAGTTAATTATAATGGTCTATTTCCCACAGACATCCCACATTCTGAATTTGGCTAGTAAATCTGTTCTCCCCTGCATTATTCCATTCCTAACTTCTCTGAGCCAAAAGCATTGGCTCTAACTATTTCTAAATTATAACAAACAAAATATTAATCCTGGAGTTTATTAGGACCTAACTGGCCTCAAGTCACTATTGACAGAATAAAAAAAAAAGAGAGGAGGGCAAAAAAAAACCTGCAGCAAGCAGGTAGATTTAATAGTCTACAAGCAGTAGGTGGATTGCAGCACATTTATCTTAATTTGACTTAAACATTTAAACAGTCTGATTTCTAAAAGCAGTTCTAAGAAGAATGGTCAACTTAAGACACCCCAGTTCCACTGTGTGCTTTATTATTTTCCAAAATAATGAGAGTGTTTCCAAAACAGGGAGAAGAATTCTGAGAATTATAACCCACAATTAAACAGCACCACAGAGAAACATCTTCCAGTTTTATGTCATTTGTCAGCAAACTGCTTTGCTATTATATAGAGGTAAATTCTCTGAGGACCCTAGGACCTTTGAGAATGCATGAAACCGCTCCATTTTTTTTTAACTCACTATTTTATAAAACTGCTTACAGACTTTCCTACCCTTTAAATAGCCCCTATCAGTGGCACAATTTCAGACTTCCAACAATTGCTAACAAAAGCTTTGCACTTAGCAGTTAAAGTAATTTACACATTAACCAGCAACCATCAATAAATACCTGTAAAAATCACTGAGGCTGCTCAGATTAAGGAAGGCTATTTTGGATTTTATTTGAACATTCGAAAGACAGATACAGAATACAATGAAGTAAAGTTATACTTAAAAAGCAACTTCACATATTCTAAAGATATTGCACTAAACAAAACTAAAAGCAGCATTCACTCTAAGCATATATGCAAATGTTTATAAGACAAGCAATAGTGAAAACCTGATAAAATAGAAAAGTAAAGGTAGGACCTACATAAGAATCATCCACAATTAGAAAAGAAAACAGCTGCTTTTGCTATACTAAAGAAGAATCTGGGAATTTGGTCCAAAACCTCCATTCAAAAGATAATTACATTTAGGGGAAAAAATATAACAAAACTGCCTCCCCAATCACTTACTGAGTTGTTTAACTCCACAAATCAATTAAAATGATAGAATAATTTATGATAGCAAGTACATTACAAAATCCAAAGACCAGCAATTCTAGCTTTTATGTTGCTGAAATACTTCTAAACTTAAAGCTCTCACAGAAGTAAATGATGTTTAGGGCACGCTGACAGTTTTGTTGATCCCAGGGGCCTAATCCTAGAATTGCAAGCAAAACAGAAATCAGTGGTCACATGCAAACTAAGTATGATACTAGAAGTATCATGATGCAAGAGGGTGAGCACTGGAACAGGCTTCCTAGAGAGGAGGTCGATGCCCCACGCCTGTCAGTGTTAAGAGGCATTTGGACAATGCCTTTAATAAAATACTTGAACTTTGGTCAGCCCTGAAGTGGTCAGGCAGTTGCACTAGGTGACCCTTGTAGGTCCCTTCCAACTGAACATATTCAATTCTATTTCAGAATTAGAAGCTCTGCAGAGCTAAGTTCTGGTAACTGAATTAACTGTGTCAATCTGATGCAGCATCTCTTCACATAGCTAGCACTTATTTTACTTAAGGACATAGATGCACTTTTGGAAAGGACAGTTGGAACATCTGATGGCACTCAATAGGACTGATATCTGTTGACTGCCTGAGGGTCCTGAATCACAGCTTCCATTGACTGGCAGCATTGGTGTACTCTGACCAACGGTATCTGGTGTACCCAGCAGACACCACCTTAACCACAAGCATAAGCCTTGGTCTTCACTGATCTCAGTACTACTGAGACCCTATAGACTCAGCCATGCAGAGGCAGATGCTTCTGGCTGCCAGATCTTACTGAGTCTAAAGGAAACTGAAGCCCAGCTAGCACTGAGCTAAGAACCATACTTGACTTTTGCCGCTTAAAGTTCAGCATTGATTTGATGCAGTTTAAGATGAAGATCTTTTTATTAGAGGTCTTCCTGTTTTCACTATGTTGCCAAATTCACATGCATCCTTTGTTGATTTCCAAGCTAAACATCTTTACCACCTGCAATATAAGCATTCTTAATATGACTGGGAAAACAAGTGTATAAATGTGCCCAACTACAGCTCAAGGAGCACTGTAAACAGATTCAAAATTATTTAATGGGGAGAGTCATCTCCAGTGTACCTGTATTGCTCTGTTACAGTGAACAGCTTAAGTACCATCTGACTTTATGGCAAATAAGAACTAGACTGTTACCTAGCTAAGTGGCTACAACAGACATACAGAATCTAGCATCTCAGGGTACAAAATAAAAAGAATATTCAGTGCCTAAACTAGCTGAAGTTAATATCCAAATTTTCAGCCTTAAATTGAAAAAATAAACAAAACCACTAGAAGTCTAAGAAAATAAATACCAATTCCATTCTTTTATCTCTTCAAGGTCTTCTGTTGTACTACCTGAAAATACAACCTGCCTGCCTGCAATTATATATCAAATGCTACTTGAATGCAGTAAGCATCACATTCCCATAATGATTGATGACAGATGTCCAATCAGGTTCTCGTTACTGGGGTCTGGAGCAGGGTGGGATCAGCAAAGCAGCTGCCAAAGGCCATAGGCAAAACTGAAGGAAAGAACAATGCAAATTCACAATTAGGGAGTCTCTGGGGTGTGGGAGGGGAATGATCTGGGCCTCTGCAGATTATTGCAAACCTGTTTTTGTTTAGGAGAGAAAAAAGCTTTATGCACTTTCAAGTTCTTGATGGACTTTTTGTCCCATAACTATTCTTTAGAACCCCTAGGCCACTGTATCAGCTGCCATATGTCTCTCGCATTAGACAGCCTGGACCTTTTCCATCAGCTGCAAGAAACTTTCAACACATCTGGTATAGGCTTTTCTCATCAGCTGCTGTGAGCCTCTGTGCATAATGACTATCAATTCCTTCCATTGGCTGCTATGCTCTTTGTGGACCCTAGTGAATTCTCTTAGCAGCTACTGCAGCCTTTCACAATATGTAATTAAATTAACATTTCTAGCCAACATAAATCCCGTGACAAAGAAGAAGTCTCAGTTAGCCTTTTCCCATTTTTTCCTCACTCCCTGCTCTTGTCCCTCCTTTCTGTGATGCTGCAAGAGAAACTGATCTGACTAAAACCTAACCTGGAAAAAAAATAGGAAATCATCAGCTAAATCAGTTCCTAAACTGGTTGATTTTATACAGTCGTGCTGAAGAGAAAGCAGCAGAAGCTTGGAAAGAGCGGCTAAGGATAGGGTCAGGGTGCTTTTCCTTTTGGCAACCATGGCAGTTTGTTCCAGCTCAAAATTTTAGCTGAACTATAGCCTCAGGCTGTGATTCCACAACAGTTTACATCAACCTGAAATGTCAACCTTGGAGCCTCTCTCCTTTGCTCTGTTTCAGGAAATAAACTAGCAGGAAACTGTCCTTATAAGAGGAAACCAGACAAGTAAAAAACATTTGCTGATTTTCTTTGCTTGAGCTAGTTCATCACAAGATCAGATGAGCATCAGTGTCAACACAAAAGATGAAGGGAAAGGATTGTATCACAATCCCAGGGCCAAGGCAGGCAGAACCACACAAGTGCTGACACAGCTTGACTTTAGCTGTAATAGAACTGCTGCTTGTATTTTTTTGTTAGAAATTTTATACTGTCACTTCAACGAAGATCTGGTCTGCTTTAGATTCTGTTGTCAGCAAAACTTCTAAAGACACTTCATGGGCATCACCAAAAGGCACTTGGTGAGCTCTACAATACCTTTTGTAGTTGGATGGTGATGAAATTGTGGTATACCAATATAAACTGAAAATAATTTTGAGAAAAATATAATTAAGGTCCATTTTACAAACGAAAAAGCATTTTCATACTTGAATCAAACACTACACATAACTACATTAAATGGGTAGAGAACAATTCATAAATGGAATTTAATTTTCTCTATCAACAAGCAAAAATCACATAGGTAGTCTTTGATGCTGTGACTAAAATAATACATTATGACAGAATCACAGAATCGTAAGGGTTGGAAGGGACCTCAGGAGATCATCTAGTCCAACCCCCCTGCTAAAGCAGGCTCACCTAGAGCATGCTACACAGGACTTCATCCAGGCGGGCTTTGAATATCTCCAGAGAAGGAGACTCCACAACCTCCCTGGGCAGCCTGTTCCAGTGCTCTGCCACCCTCAGAGTGAAGAAGTTCTTCCTCATATTCAACTGAAACCTCTCGTGTTTCAGTTTGCATCCATTGCCCCTAGTCCTGTCGCTGGACACCACTGCAAACAGACTGCTTCCGTCCTCTTGACTTCCGCCCTTAAGATATTTGTATGCGTTGATGAGATCCCCTCTCAGTCTTCTCTTCTTCAGGCTGAACAAGCCCAACTCTCTCAGCCTTTCCTCGTAGGGGAGATGCTCCAGTCCCTTTATCATCCTAGTAGCTCTCCTCAGAAGAGATATAATTAAGTTTGAGGAAAAAATGGCAGTGTCTAAAAATCAGATGTATTCCATTGATTATAGGAGGATAATAGCTGAAAGAAACGTAAACTTTAAATATTCAAAGCATACTTTTAAAAATAAACATATTCTTAAGAACAAACCATTTAAGATTTTACACATCTGTCAAGCCATACTGCTTTTTTTTGCACCTGAGCTATAAAAGAAACTTGATTCTGTTAACAATTAATTGTGAGATTTTAACTACCACTTACCTTTGGCTAACGTACAGTAAAAAGAAAATGTCTACCTTGGGTAGTTTTCTAATGACAGTGAGGGAATAATTATTCTGCTTCTACTGTCATGGTTCAAATCCCAGAGCTCAGGTAAAGATTAAAATGAATTTAGGCTACCTTGTAGTTAAAGTTAAAATAATATACCTAGTAATTAAGATAACAGACCACTGCAGAATTACATATAGAACGTGACTCCTCTTGTTTAAGCTTTTAGCAGCATGTGGAAAAAAGCTGGAATTTAAGACATCTGTAAAACAATCCCACTGTGCATTTGTTTTGATATAGCAGATTTATTTACATAAAACATAGTCCTTTATTCACTAGAAAAAAATTTGGACATAATCAACATCTGAACGTTTTCATGCAAAAGCCAAATATTTATAATGAGAGATTACGTAATAAAAAAGACAAGGGCAGATGATTAGAAGACTTCAGATGTTTACATATCCTTATCAACATAAGGTGTTACACATTAATTGACTTCACCTGATAAAGAGCAGTTCAGAACATGAACCAAGAAAGACTACTATCAAGTAGGAAGAAAAAAAAAATAGCCATACTCTATGAAAAGCAAGTGCTAATTTAATAATATTGACTTCAAACTTGTCTGAGAGAACATAAAGGGAAGGTAGACCAAAATCCTGAGAAAAAGAATTTAACTTTAGTAATCTCAAAAGCTAAACTCCAGAGAAATTAAGACAAAATGGTACAAAATTATCACAAAGGTCTTAGGTTCCTGCTGGAGTGCAACAGAGTGACCTTATCTTGCAATTCATTCTTTCTTATGTTAAAATCAAAATAAAACCAAAAACATTGACATTAAGATAATTACCAGAAAGTGACTGAATACAGGAGAAAGAATAGGGAAATGTGAAAAACACTAACTTCAGCCAAAGCAGTAATTATGATTCTTTTAGGTAAATGTAGGTTTGAATGCACATTAGCCAAAAGGCCTGGCAAGAGTAAAGACTACTCAACAGAGCATAAAGGTCTAATACTGTAAATGGCAGTAAGAAAACATGTAAAAAGTTGGTGGTTTTATCCCAAATACTTAATAGTTGAATCACATCTGCTAAAAAACCAACCTGAAGGAACATTTGGTCAACTTTATTTTAACATTTACAGCTTTCCATCCTTGGAGGTATTTAAAAGAAGGATAGATGAGGTGCTTAGGGACATGGTTTAGTGGTGGGATGTCAGGGTTAGGTTAAAGGTTGGACTCGATGATCTTAAAGGTCTTTTCCAACCAAAGCGATTCTATGATTCTGTGATTCCTCAGCAAAAGTGAAAATGACCAAATGATTAAAGCAAAATGCAGGAACTTGTGGAAGAAAGAGATCCAAAGCAATAAGATGTTCAAAGCTAACAGAAGACCTATAAGAATAAAGGTCCAAGACTGAAGGTCCATGAAGGGATAATCAGTAAATACACAGTTAGAGCCTTGTTTTAACAAAATATTCAAAAAAGTTTAGCTCTAAACACCCCACGCCAAACCATCCAGGTTGTGATCTGCCTGCCAGCACTCTGCTTTGGTAAGTAGAAAAACTTCCATGGTAGGATTAATATCCTTTGGATCATAGAACAGGAAGATATTAATATGAGAAATAACTGCCTACTACTGTTTGGTTGACTACGAAGTTCACATATTAGTCTGCTTTATTTGCTTTTCTATATTATGACTCTCTTCTGCATTCAAATTCATTTGCAAGTGTAACCTAACACTAAAACAACTTTCATAAGTTGATGATGTCCGTGTTACCAAGTTATAAGAAACTGCATATAATTTCATAATCAAGCATAGACTTTGGTCCTGTATTCTATTTTGGAACTCCATCCATTGTGTTACTTCACTTCAAGGAAATTCACCAATTGGAAAACCCAAAACTTTCAGGTCTTTACAAGATTTAAGGTTAAGAAATGGCAATATTATATTATTTCTTTAAGTCAACCGTTTTAGGAGACAAAAAGTTCCACATCATTATATCACACGGTTTTTTTATCACTTGTACAAATTATTTGAATTTAAAAGCCCAAAGATTTTTTGGGGTTTTGATACAGTGTGTCTGAATTCAACAAATTAACAGGTCAGTTGTTATTTCAAAATGACATTTTTTAAAAACACAAACAAATTATCTCACTTAAAATAATCACTGATGTGAAACACATGATAGTAATTTTACCATTTACTAAATAGATGCAATCAATCTGTAAACTGTTTTATTAACAGATCATTGATAAAATGAAGTCATTAATCTCATAAACTATTTGTGTTTCTTAATTTCAAAAAAAGTCAGCTTTCTACTTCCTCTGAAAACTTTGGCCCCATCACCTACTTCACAATAAAATACACTAATACCAGCATCAGAAGAGAGATAATCAATCCTTTTTGTCCGTTCCTTTCCTCCTACCCTCCTTATAAATTTTTGTGTTCATACCGGTTATGAACATCTATTAATGCTTTCCATCAAACAGTACCAAGCACCTGCCACTTGAATATCCAGGTTCCTTTATGCATAGAAATACATGAGAAATCTTGTAAATAATTATTTAAATGTATCCAAAATGTTTATATCTTCTCAGTGTTTCTTGAACATTAGGACAACTCACCCAGCTCAGCTTATAAGTTGACAGACAAGTCCCATCAGACTACGTTTGCTAAGAAAATCTGCTTTCGTCTGTCAAATCTGAATACTACACAATGGCAACACTGTTTTGTTCCACTGTTTAATAACTTAAATAACTTTAAATATTTCAACTGATGGTTTGTAATCTCACAAATTCTATTTTGTCAGATAAAAATAAATTCAAATAAAATTAGTCTTCAGATATTAGTTTCTCTCTAAAATACTGCTTATTGCTTTTTTAAACAGAAACTTGTAGACAAACATATTACTCATCTCCTTCATGAAAGTTAGTAGAGAAAAAATGTGGTGGCCCTCATATAGAAGTTTACGTTTTATAATACCCTATTTTATTTCAAACCCCAGAATCAAATTCTAGCAGAATATTAGGGGTTTTCATAAACAGAAGTTATATCAAAACAACTAATCATGTATATACCATTTTCCTGATTATAAATGTATCCAATAAATAGTCTTACATGTATTATTCAAAAGATGCAATATGTTTACCTTCACTGCACAAAGGTCAAATAGAGAAAGTAAAGCATCTTTTTTTTTGTCACTTTATTTTAATAAGCTCATTAGTATTTAGCTAGAGTGCTAGGAAAAATATGTAGATTTCCCCTGAAGCTGTTTGACATGTTACTATCTTGCTTTAACTCATTTTTCTTAACTTCAGTTCCTTCCTTAAGTTAGAAGGAGAAAAACCTGTGACTTGCATGTTACAGAATTCTCTAGCAAACTCAAGCAAACTGCATTTGCTCTAGCTTTCATTCCATTTTTGCCATATCTGACATGCATCTGGATTACCAAGCAAAAAACCCATCTAAATATACTCTTGATGAGATGGCAGTCGGACTTAAGTTCTGCCAAGCAATCATTAAACTGACCCAAATGACAAGTTTTCACAAACATATCAGCCTTTGTTTTTAAAACATGTGACTGAGACCAAAATGGACAGAACATTTTAGCTAAGAGCAATCAATGAGAGCAGCAAGAGAATACTCAAGAAGTCCCTTAATACCTCCAAAGACCTCCAAATTCAGCAAAATCTTTGCTACCCTAGTAAAGCTGCATCAATTATTCATTTTTAGTTTGGTCAAGAGAAGATGTTTGGAATTCAACAAATCTATTTGTTCTTGGTTTTCTTTACAGAGTCACAAAATAAAATTGCTCCAACTACTAGCTTCCATTTGGATCAAACACAGTATTTCAAAGACATTGGGAAGAAATTGTAAACTCTGTAAGAGTTACTTATTTGGTAGAGTACTTATCCCAGAGGCTGGAGATTTGATTCTATTTCTCTCCTCTACAAGGGAGGTGGGGATGGGGTCCATATCACCTCACATACCTGAGATCATCCCAGAACTCTACAGGGATATAATGAATTCTGGGGGATACAATGTTCTCAGTTAATTTATACTGACTCTGTCCTGTTTTCATACAAAGGCAAATGAAGGAGTCTTACTCGCTAAAGGAGTACGTAAGCACCAGATCTCTTATTTGCTGTTTTAATTATGTATATGTCTATACAAAGTTAAACTGCCTCAACCAGTGGAACATGGGGAGACTGAGTTGTTGGCAATTTTTTTTTTGGATTCTGGGCAAAGATGAGAAGGATCTGAGACCTCATTCACAATATACGTTAAGTATTCTTAAAGACCATGCTGACATCCTTTCATTTTTCGTTGCAGCATACAAATTCCTATGGAATACTTTTACACAAAGTTATCTCTAATTGGTAAATTCTGGTGTTTCCTGGGAGGTGACCTGAAATTCCCCAATATATAATGGAGTCTCCAGGTTCCACATTTTAGTTGAATGATGTGGCACCATCTATTTAGCCTCAGTTGCTAAAAGTAAAAGGGCAAACGTTTCCCAAAAAATTACACAACAAGTTCAAACTAAATTGACTAAGTAATTTTGATGTCACCAGAAACAACTTTTTAGCAATTTTCAGGAGATCTATCATTCATTACAATATTCTTGCCCAGTTCTAATATTCAGCAGAACTATATTCTCAAGCCTGCACTTACTTCTTAGTATCTCGATCATCAATAATTACACGAAGAAGTGACAGTTTTACATGATATATTGCATGTCCAACTACAAGCTTTTATGCAGTTTATACATAAATCCTTCCAAATCTAGCTGTTAACATTGAAGTCTTGTTTAATCGCTCTCTATCTTTGTTCTAGCTGTTGTACAATACCATGTCGATTATTTTAAAAATAGTGTTTAATGAGTTACCTTCTGAGTTCTATTTCAAACTTTTTAGTGTAGCTGATATACTGTGTCAAGTGGTTAGCAGCAGCTGTAGGTAATATGCTCTGCTTCTATATCTACTTTATGACCCGGATTGGAAAGCTAAATAAAAACTCATCCTTTTCTTCAGAAGAGAGTTTTATTTAGAAACTAGTCCATACTCTTAACTGGGTACTGAGCAAAACACAGAATTGATGTCATTTTCTTCATATGTCAGTCTGCAACCTCCATATCTAGTCCCTGCCCCTTGCTGTTTATGGCTCTTGCTTGGCAGTAGCAGGTTGAAGCTCACTTGAGTCTTACGAACTTCCACTTTCCACTGTGGTACATCATTAGGGTTTCATGTTGGAAGCAGTGTCTTGTATGAGCGGAGTCCTTTAGCCTGTGGGGTCCTAATTATGACTGAGACCCTGCGTGGGATATACCCCAATATTGTAAGCAATTGCTTGTCCACCATTAAAAATTCTCTTCCTCCTGGCAGCTTCAACAGAAAATCAAAGAACCAGTTGAGTATAGAGATTAAAGGTAGTCCCTGGTATCCACAGTTGATCTTTTCAGAAGAAGATTAAGACAATGAGAACACTGTTAAACCTGTCAGAGTTTGAAATCATAGGACAAAAATTAGAACTGGTTTGCAAAGCATCAGCTTTTGACCAACAATAAATTCACTTGAAAAATAATTTATCATAGTGTAGTTAATTTTTACATGCTTTATATTTAATTATAGGCAATTTGATGTAATTTACTCTAAGAGTTCAGTGATATTAGGTTACATACAGAAAAAAGTATAAGTATACACAGAAGTACTACAGTCATTTTACACAAAATGGTTTATCTACTGAAAGACACTAGACACTAATATCTTGTATAAAACAATTGGGGGGGGATTATCAAATTAAATAATTTATACCTAAAACCAATTTCTGATCTGAATTACCATTGACAATTGTCCTCCATATTCGAGGGTAATGTTGGGGGAAATTACGAGGGATTAATTGAGAGTTTACAAACAACCTAATATTTTCTTTTAACCAGTTTTCATCTCAGATAGTCTTATTTCCATATGACCTTTAAAGTAATAAAAGAATCATTGTCAGAAACATACACCAATATTGGATGCATTAGAAAACCTTGTTCAAAAGGATTCAAGTTCAATAAGTTAACTGAAATCAATACAAATTCAGTTTTCAACCAGAAATGAGCCCTACATGGACAATTATGAAATTAAGTAAAATTAGTCCCTTGCCTTGGGGAACAACTGTTAATTGGGATCAAAATCTCGGTTATTGTCCTACTGGCAACTTTTTTATAAACTCTATATTAAAATGCATTAATAAATCAGTAACAGAGTTTAAAAACCAGCAGCATCAATGGAATAAAGAGGGTTGTTAGCTAATGAATGGACAAGCTCATCTCATTTAAAGTTTGATTTTATCACCTACAAGTGATACTTGATACATATACAGTAAATACACAAACATACTGTTCATTATTTTTTGCTTCTATACTACATATGTAGAGCATCATACTATAGTAACTATGTGTTAATGATCGTATTATCACTTGATAATCTCACACTTTTAATGAGACTTTGTGCTCATTAATGTTGCCTGTAGAAATTTTTCAGTGAGAAGAGTATCTCACAGCAATTCTGTACAACAGAACACATTTTTCCAAGGATTTACCAATTAAAACATGACACCAGGTTTTTATTAATATGTTCAATAGAGAGCTCAGTAGAAAAACCCAAACTGCTATACTGCTTTTAATTTAAAATAAACATTTTACGGCCGATATGAAATAAATTTCATACTGATAGAAAAACTTGGTTCAGAGACTTAACAAAGACTTTCCTGCATGAGCACTATTATGTTTGAATGGTAATCTTACACAGCTAGTGTTTTCTTAATGTCCTGGGGAGCCTGATCATTTTAAATTACCTGTGACATCTCATTAATCCTCTTTTTCCTCACAAACGCATAATTAATGGTAACATTGACAATAATACACAAATTAGCTAAGTGACGCTTTATGGTGTTGGTTTTGATTAACGTCAGGAACCCAAAAATGACATTAATGTAATGCAGATCCCAAAAGGCAACCCGCACTTTGACCTCAGACATACATTTTGTTTGCACCATCACAAAGATTAATCCTTCCCTGGATGAAGACAAGACAAAACTCTGGCCACTGGCATTGCGTGCTGGGCTGTCGCTGAAAAACAAACTGCCTCAATTGCATTTGTTTAAGAAGGAAATCTTAATGCATAGAAAACAACGGCTTAGTGTCATTTCCTATTGTCTTGTTAGGACAAAGATAAATGAGCTACTGTCATGATTTAGAACAACTGCTTCTCTGCTAACTTCTATTATTTGCTTATTTATGGACTAGTGTTTAATTAAAAGCATACCTAGATACAGAACTGCACAATAAAGTTATTAAAAATGCTTTCTCTTAATATATGCTTATTTAGGGGATCAACTTGTGTTTAAACTATCCACACATTGTGGTAGACACAATACTGATCTTATAGCTACAAATAGGTAGTGCAGGAATACTAAAATGAAGTATTATTCTTATCCTAGCTTGAACTAACATGATAAAAGGTTCAATTTGTCCTAATAAACAAAAAAAGACCAACTGTTTTCAGAATATATATTTATTTTTTCAGAATATATATTTATATATACACACATAACTGAAGGTATCTGGATCAAAACAGTTTAAAGCTCCATTCCCCAATTTAAAAGCACTGTTTGCAGCTACATCACCACCTTAGAAACCAAGGTTAATTAGGATTATATACTCACATAGTGTTTTTAATAATTTCATAAATTTAACTCGTGTTACAGAATGGACTAAGCCACAAAGCAAGCAGTAATTATTTTGTAAGGTATAGCAGTCTAGTTTTCTTCTAATAAAGGAAATTTTCTCATCACTTCTCTCTCATTAAACTTTTTGTTGGAAAAGCTGATCTGTAATGAGTGATTTAGTTAAAACTAATATTTTTACATTCATCAGATTTTGTTAGTCAAAAAACCAGAATCAGACTTTCCTAAAAAGTGTAGAACAGTATTTAGATTTCCCATTGCAATAAAATACAAGACTGTCTTCAATTAATGAGATAATTTTTCTATAATATCTCTACTTTTGTACTGGTTCATTAATATAGACATGAATAGGTGTGGGTTTATCATGAACATGACAGGAAGAAAAAATTATACAATACTATAAATCACAAAAAGATTTTAACACCACAAATACAAACAGAAATTAGTAGTTCAAAACTGAATAACAAATGATGTACTGGGTATATAAACCCTTTTCAAAACCTGTAATGTTTTGATTATAATAACGTGTATATAATATAAATAGCACATAGGTTGTCAACCTTTTAGCTTTTGAATGTCTTACCAGCTGATCTTAACGCTGCTGAATTTAAAACTGCAATGGATACTAGAAATAACTTGTACAGCTTGTCAACATTATTTTTAAGTTTAATCTCTCATTAGTGTAAATTTTAAAGCATTTTATGCAAAACATGCTAAACTTTCTCTAACTCACAAGTACATTTTAAAGCACTGTGGAATTTAAGGGGCAAAGGGAATCCCATAGAGGCCATATATTTACTCTAACTAACCAAGACATAAATCCAGATTACTGCAATAAATTATTTTTATTATTTGAACAGAGTAAGTACAGTATCACATTTGAAAGACATTTGAGTTTAATTCATATCTTAAAATTGACAAAGATAAACAATCACAGCTACACCAACTGAGATGCACTAATGTATACAGGATATACAAGCTAGACCCAGGAGCAGAGACAAATCTGTTCTTTATATCATCATTGTGGCACAAGGTCATTCAAAATGTAATTGTGCTTCTTTGTAAAACATAAAAAATTGTCTGGTTGGAGCTGCAAATTTTAAATGGCTTTGTCTGTGTAGTAATCCTTTATCAGCTTGTATGAACCTAGTAATTCTTTGTTTCATACACAATTTGCTGGCAGACTACAGTAACCATTTGCTACTTTTACTTTGCTGAATTAATATTCAGCCAGATACGACAAAAACCTCCTAAATATATGTCTGGAAAGAAACCAGCCCACTTTTAACCCTTCCAAGTTATCTCAATTTCCTCTTCACCATAGATATGATTAATATTACCCTATTAGCCTGACCGTGTCATTTTATTCTTTCAATTCCATGCCAGCCTTGTAGAAAGCAATCTGTCAAGAGATACATTTATAGAAATGATTTGTTTCAATGTTTAAGTGCTGCACATTGACTTTTAATACCTAAAAATGGTTACAGCAAACTGATTTTTAAAAGCCTATAGAATTGTGTGCACGTGTGTGCATATGAAAAGAAGTTAGTCTGTAAGGAAACATAATTTTCTCACAATTCACCTACCACTAGTACTCCAGCAGCTTCAAGAAATCTTATTCTAAAATATAATCTTATCGGGGTTGTCTATCTAAAATTCCTGTTTGTTTTCATATCTTGAAATTTAAGATCTATTTGAATTCTACAGCTGAGTGATATCTATGGTTAAGGCATTCCCTTATTCCACAGTTTTACACTAACCTGATTAATACGACAGGTCCAGAAGGCAAAAAATAGCAATGTCGGCTTAGGTTTCCTTTATAGTTTAACATCCTCAAAATATTTCCATAAATATGAAAGAACACATAAATTGGTTAAATATGGATTCAGTTTTATCTCCTCAATATTCTGCAGTTCATATAAATATTTGCAAAAAATAAATACAAAAGCCATATGCTATTAAACACACGCACACACAGAGGCACTTTTCCCCAGCTGGATTTAACATACATGTCTATAACTGTGCATTTCATCAAAGAGCACAACATTGTATTTTCAGAGAAGATACTCAGCATCACATGTCAGCATCTTATATAATCTTTTATATATAGCTAATTCACAGAAGAATGGCTTTCAGAAAAGCACAACGTTCTACATTTCAAGAACTTAATACTTATTTTACCTCAATAAAAAAATATTTCTTACAGTGATGGAAGAAAATAATTACCATTTTAAACACGTCAGCATTTACCTGTTGCTCTGTGAAATACTGCACAGTGACAAAATGCTTAGTTACTTAAGCTAGTTGCAAGTTGAGCAATTATTTATATAAACATTCTTTACACATTCATCTGCAGGTGTTTCAATTTTTCATTTAAATAGTAATAAAAAAAAAATAAGATCAAAACCAAACCCACATGATGCGCTCATGCGTGTTTTGGGGTTTTTCCTCATTTTGGGAGGGAAAGGTAACAACCCTATTGAGACTGTACTTTATGAAGGACTTTAATGAGATTTCTGACTATATTTTTTTACCAAGAATGTCAAATAAGCTTCAAAAGCAAATGTAAGCTGTAATGCAAGTGACACATACTAAAAATAACCCTATAAATCTGTTCATTCTGTTTAGATAGTCTCCTGAGTTGTAAAAAGTGAGGCTGCTTAGCTTTATTAGATGTTTTGGAGAAAACTAATTTTGGGGAAGTAGGCCATGATAGTGTTATACTGTTCTAGTGATTTACAGTGAAGCCATCTATTTTCTAACCTTCTGTAGTATCTTAGTAATAATTAGGCAAACTTATACCAAGCCATTCTCAGGAAATTCTTTAGACAGCCTATAACCTCCTAACAAAAAGGATATAGATGATTTTATCTTTTAAACTAAGGCTATGAACAAGCTATGTTTTGCTAAAACAAAGCTACACAACATTTCAAAATTTTCCATTCCGTTTTAGCCTGTCAAAGAGGTTCCAGTGTTTCCCATAACACAGCAGCTATATCTTAATACAAATCTGCTTACTGAAAGATTATTTTAAAAAATTGTAAAGAACACAAAAAAATATGAGACAGCAAGCTGTAAAAGTTCTACATTTCAATTTATTACTGTTTGAAAAAACATAAAATCAAATAAGCAATTTTGAAAGATACACCACATTGTATGAAAAAGTATAAATAAAGGGGAACAGATTTTAAGCCTTCTTGTATAATCTGAGAGCTTTAAAATCTTCTCTTTCCACATCTGAAAAATTATATTAAGCAGAATGTTAACATTGGTTGCATTTTTGTGTGTTTGTGCCCAAAGCGACAGCACTCTAGGGCTTTGTTTGAGGATATCTTAATCAAACCTAAGGATGGATAAGCAGATCTACACAGAATTGCAATATGACTACTGAAGACAGGCAAGGCTCAAAAGCTAGCACCAATCCTTCTAGTCTTTTGAAGAATATAAATTGTAAAAATTGTGATACCATGTTCTTTCTTATTTTCAAACCAAGGCATACAGCATATAATGAACCATTTTAAGAAAACATGATGGCTGAAGGGTTTCTACCTTCGCTCCAGTTCAAGATAAAAGTGTAGAAACAGCAGTTTTAGTGTGATAGTTATTATAACCATAATACTCTAGTAGACAGTGCCAAGAAGTCATTAATGCAATATATATCTCTTTGATTCCTAAAATGCTGAGTTAATGGGCCAAATTTCACTATACCTTGTACTTGCAGTGCTGTCATTTTTTATAGCTATCAACTAAAAATAGTATGGTAGATACTAAACAGGCATTTCTAGTACTGACCTCTCTTTTATAAACCTTACAGAAAGTTTAAGAAAAAAAACAGCTTAAAGGAATTATTCTTTTAATTCTGAATGTATGTGTGTTCATCTACAGCTTTTGGGAAAACAAGTAGCTTTTTGCACCTTCCTTCAAAATTTCATTGGTTACACTAAATGATTTCTCAATTATTTTATTCAGATTTTCCAGATCTGGGGAAGAACTTAACTCCTATGTTTAAATGTGACTCATCGGTATAAATTCTGTATAACAATCTGTACTATCCAGGTTTTTTTTTTTTATATACATATATAAATTCAGATAAAGAAATATTCTAGAATTTAGTGTAAAATGAAATCTATGATCAGCATGGGAGAACTAATCACTGAAGTCCATGACAGCAGGGACTGCAGTAGTCTGCTTCTGGCTGCATACAAAATGGGAAAAAAAAAAAAAAAAAAAAAAAAAAAAAAAAAAAAAGCAGTATATCCAAATCAAAAACTAGACGAAATTGAGAAACTGTGTGTGACTCTTACTGAATGTGAAGAAAGGAGATATACACATGTGCGCCCACAAGAAAGAAAAGGCAACTATGCTTTTAAGAAAGTAAAAGCTATCAAATGTGCATATCTATTTAGAACACATGGAAAACTTAGGAAGTCCATTTTCAATAGCTATCAGTTGAGATAGCTACTAATACAGTACTTCTCTGTAATATATTAATATTTGATGTAGAAGTGACACTGTGGGGTATAGTAAATTTGCTAACAATCTAATGGAAATGCAGTGTGAGTTTAAAGGGAAGAAAATAAAAGGAATAGCTGGAATACATGCTCTAAGTCTACTGACAATAATTCTCTAACCTGTCACAAATTACATTTTAGCTACTGTAGGGTATGTATAGGCTCGTCACAACTAATAACATTTTTCTTTCATCAGGTTTGTGTTAACATTCTGCAAATCTGAAATGTTTACTGTAATGAAGTAATGCATTATATAGATAGCATATGGTTGCTGGCTTTGTTTATATCATTTTTAAATATCTGAAAGGACCGCTTGGGCTAAAGAGCAATGTTATTGCTTCCACAGTCAGTTGATGGGTTGTTTAATAGTATTTTAAATGTTTGTTAATGATAGTCTCAAGGAAACAGAAAAGCACAGAAGTGATGCAGAATGGCAATATCACAATAGTTACAAAGATTAAAATGCCACTAGGGGACAGTAGAAAGTCACAAAATGAGGTTCTGTTGAAGAAACCAGAACAAAAGGCCTTTCTTTGTCAAAAAAGAAATCACAAATACGCATTTCTAAATAAAAATCATTTCACATGTGAGGGTTTTAAAATTTTGCATTAAACAGTAAGGTGGAAACTGGGAGACGCCTGCATGACTTTATTTTTAGGTCTCATATTTATATCCATGTATTTTAAAATATGCAGCACTTTCCCTTTAATAAGAATAAATTCAAGTGTGAAATAATTTATTTGCAGCACTTTTACAGTACTGTGAAGTTCTTAAAATCCAAAAGGCATTCACAATGCAAACATACAGATTGACCTTTGTGATACTGGTAGTATACCTGGCAATAAAATGATTAGATAGTGTGTGATGCCGTGATATTTATTAAGCAATTCAAATAAATGTCTAGAATTTAAGGACTAATATACTTTAGAAAATGGTTAGGAAAGATCTGCTTTGTTATGGCCTACTATCAATGTATGGGCATCAAAGGTAGTATTCACTCAAGAGCAGGAAAATGCTCTTTGAAAGTTCATACTAGATTCCAGTATTCATGTGCTGAATCCCTGAAAAATAAAGCAAAGTACAGCACTACTTTTTCTGGAAAATAGTATCAAAATCCTGTAGTTAGTAATTGTATGTTCTTTTTCTTCATTCAGAAGATCAGTCGTGGACTCCAAATATTATCTCACAGACTAGAAAGTTTGGATTAGAAAACTGTAGTTACAGAACTTTCACAGCTTATATGAAAACATTCAGAGCTAATAAAATCAGAGGAATCTGCTGGGCTGGTAGGTCCTCCAGCTCACATGAGTACAGGAAGTAAATGTATATTTCAGAAGTACTTCACATTTTTTTATTTTCAAAGCAATGTATTTTGGCCTGGTATTGGGAGCATCTAATCCTCAACCATGTATATCACAATACATAGGAGATTATCTGATAGCTATGTAGCACACTGTGAATTATATTTTGTTTCTCTTGCACAGAGAAACACACAAAGAGGTTGCAACTGCTCAAAGATTATTCCCATTTCAGAATGCTAAAATGCAGATTCAAAACAGCAATGCAACTCTGTCTCCTCACAGCCTTATACTTGCAGTCATCTCATAGGAGCGTGAAGTACATAACAGATCTTGGACAATGATATAATTAAGCATTTGAGTGAAAATAGTGAATCTAAGAAGTGCTGTTCTATAATAAGGGATAGGATTGTTTTCAAATGGCAAACTTAACTGACATACCTTTATGTGTGTGCAAGAGAGTGGGGAAGCCTAAGGAAGCAATGTATGTGGAGCAAAGACATAGAACAGGTAGACAAACACCCTGCGCTTGAAAGGACAACTCTTGTACTATAACACAGAAGAAAAGAAAAGGAGGGGGGGGGGGAAGAACGGGACAGGGGGACAAGACGATGGGGCGGGAAGAAGAGAGAAGGGAGAGTGGGAAGGCAGAATGGAGAGAGAGAGAGAGAGGAAAGAAAAAAGAAAATAATCTTAATTAATTCTAAATGTCTATCATAATTTGTATCAGACACCACATGCACAGAGAAGACAGAAATTTCAACATATGCTAAAATTCATAGGCCAACGTCATAGTCAATGGACAGTCTAGAACTACAAGCCCATTTCTCAGACAGTACTGTAAAAATTTTTTAATTGGTGATGCATTTCAATAACTGGTTTAATAAAGTGTCCCTCCAGGCAAGTACATGTATCACATGACTGAAAAACAAGATACCACCTTAAGCTGTGATACTTCAAGAACAGTAATGTTTCATATGAGATGGGATTTTTTTCTTTTCAAAATTTGAAAAAATGTTTCAAATTACCTGGATGACAGATGTTTTTACATTAGGCAGGGATGCGTTCACTTCTGTGAATGCAACAGGGGGTATTACCTTTTCAGTCATTATTATGCCCTTGGAACCCAGCTGAGATGTTTACTCTCAGGAAAAAAATGTATTTGGAGGTCAAAAGGACTTCTAGGAAATGACCCAGGCAAAACACTTCAGCCAACAGTGGACTTCTTCAAGCACTTCCTCAAACCCTCTAGATTATATGGGTAGTATATAAACATACTCTTAAATGCTTTGCTGAACAGCATAGACTTATGACGCATTTTAAAATTGTAATTAAGCAAATTAAAGTGTTTTACTAAATCAAAACTCAAATCCTAAAAGGTAAAATGTGCTCAAAAGCAACTGATGTTACTGAAATGAGTCACTAAATAGATAAAACACAATAAACAGAATACAGCCTGAAACTACAAATCACTCAACAGCAAACAACTCTGAAGTTCTTACAGTTTTGTGTTGAAGTTCTCAGAATTTTAGGGACAATTCACAGAACTGATACCTTAGCAGTACAAAGGTTCAAAGTACTAGCATCTCGTAAAAGGAACTAGTATTTGGGGAAAGAAAAGAATTCAGGGTTAGTAAATATTTTTATAGTTGGTTTATTTTTTTAAAAAATGAGATTCACATACTTTTCAGACAGGCTGTTGCTTGGGTCCTTCTGTAACAATATCTTTGTGCCTTTAATGTGTGTTTTTAGCGTTTTTTCACTATATTGTACTTCACATCTTTATTTACTAGATGATTTGTGCTCACTTCTCCCTTAGCTTCCCACAATCACTCTTTCAAATGCTCTACCCAGAAAGAGTACTTCTTCCAATTGTCTCTCAAACAAGACTTTATTTTGCTGCAATACTTCCTTCCTGCTAGTCTCAAAACCCATCCTCACACTGTTGCTTCCCTCCCCTACCTTCCTACCTCAGGATTCTCACTGAACTAATTGCTGTTTTTACTTTCAATGTCACATGGCTCTCTGATGTAATTTCTTTCCTTGCTCTTCATCTCTTGTTTTTCTGTGCTTGCATAATCACAGAAAACCACATAATAACTTAATGACTTGTGATTTGGTATTCCCCTATAGGTCAAATTTAGGTTTTCCTAAATCAGGATCCACATTTGTAACAACTTAGAATCCAGTGCTTTGATGTGTTCAACTGTAAGCTAATTCTCTCAGAAGGATTATTCCTTTACAAATTCTTTTAACTGTAGGCTGTAGTTGCTTTTAACTGAGCTCTGAAATCTTGCTATAGTTCTTGAAAAATAAAGGTCTATCCCTCTAAGAGGCACTTTGAATGAGATGTTCTATCTTAGTATATGGAAAAAAACAAATGGATTTACACACAATTATCAGAAAGACATGGTTTGCAAAAATATTTTGAAAACTGTGGCAATATCAGATGTTAGATAGAAACTAATATTCAATGTCCTGTAACAAATTAAGGAACCTAGGATACTTTACTTTTTCTTTTTTTAAAATCTCTGTTAGTTATTTCATGGAAAATATCTTTTTGAGAGAATAACTTGTTTCTCTATATTAAATAAAGAAAGTAATATGGAAAAAATAGTGTAAACATGCTAAAACTTAAATCTACTGATCTCCCATTTAACTCTAGGTACACAAAAACCAATGGATAGTTCTAATACAGCACCTGATTGATATTTCCAGGGTGTGAAAACCTCCACCATAAGATTAGGCTGATATTGCATATTCAAACACATACAATGATATATTTGTCATTGCTATTGACCTTTATCTCTCCAGTTTCCTGACAACCTTCTACAGTTATTGACATTACAAATACCAGCGACAACGTGCAGGGCAAAGTATAACCTTTCATTTACCTTCATGTCCCTCAAATGACTCACGTAGGTAGTTTCAACAAAAGCTGCAAACAATGATACTGTTGATTTTTTTTTCTTAACTTGCTAAAATGTTTTCCATTTTCCTCTTGTTCTCTGAAAATCATGCCAATAACTCACTACAAAGGAAACGATTTCAAATGAATACAGGTAATTAGAAGTGTCAAGAAATCAGCAGAGAGTAGGGTGTCTGTAGCCAGATTCCCTTTCAAAAAGGTCTTTGTCATTTTTTAATAGAAGGTAATTAATGTAGACTACAGTAAAGTGTACAGGATCCCAGTCACTTGTCTTTCTTTCCTTAGAAATAGGACCATAAAGATGTTTTGATTTCTAGAAACAATCTTCTGAGGTTATTTAAAAATGACTTTTAATTACAAGCATAGTCTTTTTAGTCTTTTCATTATTTTAAAAGAAAGAAGAGGAAGAATTTGGAAAGGGAACATTTACAGGGGTGAAAAGAAAAAAAGTTTTATTTTAAGAAGTCCAGAGCTAAGTAGTTCGTTTTGAAAGTGACAGGATGATTTCACATAACTGATAGTATTCACTAAAACCAGATCTGAACATGGAAATCTATCCCCTAGCAGGTCAACGTTCAACCATCTGAATACTGAAAGGTGAAACAGCAATGCTTTTGTAATGAAAATTACAGATAATTCAGTTATGTGAAATGTTACATACCAGTGGTAACAAAAATAATTATTTTGCTATTTTGATAACCACACCACTGACAGACAAACCCAAATTGTCTTCAGCAGACCTGTACAAAATTTAAGATTTCAAATAAAATTGTGCACTTTGTGGAAAATTATTCGAAATCTAGAAAAAATAGGATTTATATTTTTTAAAAAATGTGTACAGTGAAACAGAAAGGCAAATAATTGAGTCATTAGTGCACTGAGATCAGTAACTTTCCTTCACGAGGAGTTAACGCCTCATAACGAAACAAAACAACCAACCGTAATACAAATTATCTAACAACACATCTAATCAACTGGGTAATCCTAGTATGCTACCAGTATGAATAACTACAGACATTCTTTGCAGTCATAAAATTATCCAGAACTTTTCTGATTATAATTACAATATTTCACCTATTTCCCTTCATGTTTCCTACAATATGTCTGCCCTCCCTGATCCTTGATGACATAGAGAAATAAGCATTGAATTAAGAGATGAAAATGTTTCCTCTCTTTTCTGTTTCATTATGGTGGTCAGCTAGAGGGCCTCAAAATAATATTTGTATTGATACAATGAAGTATACTGATACAGAAATTTTCTTTTAAACAAAAGACCAAGTTCAGTGAATGTGGTTAAGCATTGTGAAACACAGACATCAAAACTTCTTTGATAATGGAAAAAAGGTCTCAAAAAGATGGAAGACTCATAACAAAGTATAGTGTATGTAAGAAAGAATATCACAAATTTTAACTTTGCATTTCCATCTGTATGTTCAGTAATAGAAGAAATTTATAATAACATTTACCAACACTATTTATTTGTGTTACAATGAGGTCATCAGTTTGGATTTTAAGGCAACATAGACATCTAAAAGGAAGAAGCTGACAACCTTCTGATTTATGTAAATCAAGCCTAACACATTTCATAGTCTGCATGTCACTGCCAACAGGAATTAAAAAGTAGTAACAAACATAAACAGCTCTCTGCTTCATGGTTCGGAAAATAGTTGATAGATCTTAGGGCAGAAATTCCCAAAGTCTTCAGTTCACATCTTTTCTTCTGGATCTGCAAGCTGACATTTCCTACTGCACACGCAGATTCACAGCTGCAGGTGTTGTCTCATTGGGGATTGCTTCTGCTGTATGCTAAAATCAATGGAAAGACTTTCATAAATTCCAGTGGACATTACACTATTTTCTACAGTGATAAAATCCAGAAAAGGTGCTATAAGAAATCATAAAGGTTCATTGCCTACTCTGTGGCTCTACAGAATGAGAGTTGGAGAACCACTGTTCTTCATCAGGCTTAAACTGTATTTCTAACTCCCTTGAGCAAGAGTGGCAAAGGTTGGAAAGAGTAGACCCATATATGTATTTTAACATTAAGAGGGAGTTCAAACCTTTGATCTTGAGACAAGTCTGGCAAAGCAGCAAGAGTACTATTTCAGATCAGTGTGTTGCAGAGTATTACTTGAGTATTAAATTTACTGAAACAAAATGCTGCTAGAAGTTGAGGCAAAACAGTTGTAAGTCTATAAATAAGAAAAAAGTTTTTGTCCTAGGAAGCCATGAAATTAAGTAGAATAGCCAGACAATACTTCCAAAAATTTACAATTATTGTACTCCAGTTTTATTTCTCACAATAGGTGAAAATTTGATGTTAGTTTATTACTGGGCTAAAATCGATAGCATGGTAAAGTTATCATAGAAAATATAGCAAAAACCCAACTATCTATTGCAGTGATACCACATAATTTCTTACAAGAGCATCAAGGTGAGCAGGTAGCCTAGCAAGTTCTCTATTATAGCCACAGCTTTGCGATGAGCCACTGGCATAAAGTAATCCTAACAACAGCATAGCTGTCAAAGGTGTTAACTGAAGTCAATCGGTAATGGTCTGATGTATAAATTTAGAAGACTTCTCTAGCACTTATAAGACCAGGTGCAAGTCTGGGTCACTATTTTGCAGCATCCTAAATGTGTGACCTAACACTAAGTAATTGCTTATCCTGAGCAACTGTTTCAAGCTCTCTGTGCTTGAACTATCCCACTGTGTGTAAGACAGCAGCTCTCCAAATGTAATACATTAGTAGTAGTATTAAGACATTTCAAAATTGCCCATAGCTGGACACAAGAGCTGGAAGCTGCTACTTCAGGGAACGGGAAGCGCCACTGGCAATATAACAGATAACAGTGGTATCTAGCCAGAAATTCAGAGCTAGCTTTCTGACACCTCAGGTGAAGATCTCGCTACTGAACTCTTTAATCTGTCTGCTGGACTAATTAAAAGTCAAATAGCTCACAGAGGAGCAAAAAAGCTACTGCCCACTCATGTCACTAGCTGGGAAGTTCAGCTTCCCACACATGGGAGATGGGTGACACAGATTAAAGACCCAGATGTAAACAGGCAGCAGGAAAACTCAAAACCCTGGCCAACAGACAACTGATTATTTAAAAACCTCTGTCAGCTTGGTAGAAAATTCTGCCCTGGACCTAAAAAAATGTATCTGTCATAAATTACACTACAGTGGATACGCTTGAGAAAAAGTTTCTGTTGAATCCCGTTTCTATTCCAGAAGGTTGGTTTGTTTTACAAAAACACCTTCAGTCCAAGAAAAAAAATAAAAACCCCCAACAAAACCCCATGAAAGTCAAAACTAGCTCCATTCCTATTATTCTACTCATCGCCAAGTATAACGAAAAGTGTAACTGGAGCTGAGCTGAGACAATAGGCTCTGCACCTTTTGACATTCACTCATACTACTTACTTATAGCAGAGAATACAAAGATATTTTTAATTGAATTGGGAACTTTTTAATGTAAGAAAACAATTCCACTTTGAAAATAAGTATATATGATGAAGGAAGTCTTTCATAATTATGACAAAGTGTATGAATTTTTGCTTTTTATTAGCTTGCTAAGTTAAATTTTTCAAACAAATGTTGTATAAATGTTATATGGAATATGTACAATTTATTTATGTGTAATCAAATATGTTGAATAATATACTAAGATTTATACTTCCAGAAGGTTTTTTTCTCCCATTAACAAATTCCATGGATTACTAGTAAAGATACCAGTGGTTGTGTCTTGCCGTCTACTAGCATAGAGAAAGAAGCATGACAGAGCTAGAACAGTGTGTTGAGCATGCAGCTTTTGTTTTTAATTATAGTACTGTACCAGATCAACAGAAAGGGAAAGGTCTGTATTTTATGATAAAAAGTAAACACAGTGAACATTTTAACTGTGATGATTTCCCTGCCAAGTTATTTTAAAGACCTTCATTCACATGCAAAAATCAGTGAGTTTTGTAATGATAAATCTATTTCTTCCATCAAAAAAACGTGCTTTTTCATGAAATCTGTATCAATATTTTGCAGCCCAAGCATATTAAAATATCAATGTTTTGAACCTGCATGACATAAAAAAGTAGTTGGTCACAAAGATATGAGTGTCCTTTGAACTGTTTATACTCATGCATCCCAGTGGGACTGTTATTTGTTGAAGGATGACAAATAAATGAAACAGGAAGCTGTTTTAAATTGGTATTGGATGTTGCCTCAAAACTTTTCGTAATTTGCTTGCTACAGAAGTACAGCTTTCACTACAGCACAGTTCAGCACAGCGGTAAATACTGTCTGTTTCTTCCTGTGTGTATCTGTGCATATGCATGTAGACATCTAAATATCATAGCAGTGGAACAAAAATTCCAATACTAACAACAATAAGCAAATACAGCTTAGTATTATTTATTCCGTTTGCCCTTCATGCAAGGTGCAGGAGCACTTGGAATATCAATATAGTTGAAAAACACCCTGCAACCTATTGCATTTCTGTTCTCATCAAGTCAATTTTTTGAAAACAAGAGAAGGAAGCACTCCTTGCAGTGACCAGCAATTTCTATAGATTCATCTGGTTTAAGTCAATGTGGAATGATTTAAGCATTTTTAACGATTCAGTGAGGATATCTCTTTCTTGCTATTTACATTAAATTATGTTGATATTCTTCACTTTAATAACAAGCAACAACATCTAACAATGATTCATAACATCTGATAAAATATAGCATTTAATAATAATATTAATCTCTAATAATAAAATTAATATCTGATAATTACTAAAATTAATATCTAATAATATCTATCTAATTGAAACCTAAGTTTCAATAATAAGAAATAACATCTAACACACAAGTTAATATCTTAAACTGAATTTTGAAAAAGAGTCAATGAAACAATGCTAGCAATTTCAGCCATCGAGGTACCGAACTAATTCAATGTGAATACAAAACTATGTCAAAAGAATCTCCCCACTTAGATCAGCAACAAAACTGCCACCTGCTACAATACTTTAAATAATATCAATCATTATCTTGCCGATTCCAGAAAACGCAGGTACAAAGTGTTACTTAATATCACTTAGTATCACCAATAAATTTTAATTTTCCTAGATATTCTATTTATTTCAAATTTAGTAAGTTGCAAACCACCCCTTGCTATAGCTTTCATATCTCATCAAAGCCACTGAAGTGTAAATGCCTGGGAAGAGATACAAAATCCTTAGCTAGGTAAAAGTAGAGATATGAGCACTGAGTTTAGAATTAGCAGCAGAACAAGAATTAGAACAGTACTGGAACATCTGAATCAGTGTAGAACCTAGGAAGATCTCACCAGTGGTCTCAGCTTCTTCATGTGTAATAAGGAATTATCTCTCCCATTTACCTCAAACTGTGATAGAATTAATCACATGATTAAGGGAGATCTGTGAATTGTCTTGTACATATAAGTTCTAAGTAAGTCTGTCTTCTTAAAGCTTTGGATTTTTGCTCTTGTGAATTCATACCTAAAAAAATATTTTTAGGTTTTAGATTAGAATGAACACAAGCTCAGACACTTTCAATATACCATTTTAACATAACATACCTAGAAATGCCCCAGATTAAACACAACTTCTCAATGGTATTACAATTTGATTAGATTTTACTCGAGATCAATCCTTACTTTTGCTCAGAATAAAAAATGAACAGGCTTCTTTTCAGTTGAATAACTGAAATAAGTGGATACAGTCCAAAGCAATAGAATTACCAAAAGAAAAAATTACTATTGTTAAGTAACAGCAAAGTGAATTCAAGTTTCAGCTCTATTTTGGCCTGACAACTAAATTCTAAACTTATCCACATCCAAATACATCTTTGATGATTGTAAATAGACAGGCCAGATATTCTTGTCTCTTCCCCCACACCCTCTTACTCTCAAAAAAAATCCATTTAATGGGACAACAGACACTAAATACATGCAGAACAAGAAAAGGATCATGTAGAGAGAAGGCAGGAGTGTAAGATTTTCATTACGAACTAATATAACAGAAAACAATCCTGGGAAATTCCACTGTTCTTCTACAGCTTATAGCAATCTGGTCTAATGGATCAGAAGGACGAAGTTCTCCAAACTTTACGTAAAAATAAATAAACTTAATAATTTGCAGAGTAGAAAAGGGCAACTCTGCCTCCTACAGAATTCATTGGGTAGGTAAGCAGACTGTTGTGCCTTAACATTTGTCCAACAAAGCCAATAAATAATTTTCTCTACGTTCTTTCATAATTGTCAAATAAGAAATTCTGGATTATGTAACATTTCTGCCACTTAAAATCTATGCAACAGTGATACTTCTTGCATTAACATAATTGCTATGAAGTGTACTAAATGTGACTCATTTTAATGCTATATCGATATGCCTGACCTCATAATAAATATTATGGTCCCTGGTCTTTAGATGTTGAAGAGTAGTGCTTGGGTCAATGGCATATTAATAGGAGTCAACTACTTTCATGAATTGTTAATTAATTACTTTTGCTGGTTTGCACATTACACTGGTCATCAAAGAAATAACAATGGTGCTTTTTTCCACAAGAGAGAAGAATAACATGTAATTGCTGAGCCAAAGCAAAGAGGTAAACCCATATTGTTCCAATTGCATGGATGCTGGTAGGAGCCTTCTTATATATTACTTAATATTTGGATTAACATACTGCTCTGTTTTGAATTATCCCCCCTAAAAGACATTTTGGCTAAGATACAATGCCAAGAATGTTTTGTAGTATGGTGAGACAGCTGTAGAGTTGACATAAAAATAAGCACATTGAGTTCAAGCTCTTTCACTTCAGGACTTCTCAGTGTGAGCAGAGCTCTCTACATTAGTTAGTCCTCTGTGCATATCTTCAAAACTTGCATTACTGAAAGATAAAATCATATTTACAAGTATGCAGGCTAAAGCGTAGTAGCACTTGTTGACACTGAAGATTACGTGATAATCACAACTATGTATCATACAAACAGAAAAACATTACAGACTGTGCTCCTGTATAAAAAGGACCACATGCTCTACTTCACTGCAACCCGTCAAAAGCGGTATAACTCTCTGGGTAGAATGAGGTCATACTGGACTAAAATTCTACAGACTGAAGACTCAGAACTACAAATCTAATTGTACTTCTAAAATTACCAAGGTTACCAAGGAAAACAACTTTAAATACTTAGGACTTCTTAATTTAGTCTTCTTAAGGAAACAACACCAAGAATGTGTTGACGTTAACTATTTGGGAGTCGAGAAGCATCAAATGTGAAGTTAGCCAGACAGCATTAAATACACAGTGGTATATTTCATAGAATGATAGACTCATAGAATCGTTCAGGTTGGAAAAGACATTTAAGATCATTGAGTCCAACTGTAAACCTAACACTGCCAAGTCCCACTAAACCACATCGCTAAGCGCCACATCTCACATCTTTTAAATACCTCCAAGGGTGGTGACTCAACCACTTCCCTGGGCAGCCTGTTCTAATGTTTGATAACCCTTTCAGTGAAGAAATTTTTCCTAGTACCCAATCTAAACATCCCCTGGTGCAACTTGAGGCCATTTCCTCTTGTCCTATCGCCCGTTACCTGGGAGAAGAGACTGACACCCACCTCACTACAGCCTCCTGTCAGGTAGTTGTAGAGGGCACTAAGGTCTCCCCTCAGCCTCCTCTTCTCCAGACTAATCAACCCCAGTTCCCTCAGCCGCTCCTCATAGGTCTTATCCTCTAGACACACCAGCAATAGCAGCAGCTTTGTTGCTCTTCTTTGGACACAATCCAGCACCTCAATGTCTTTCTTGTAGCGAGAGACCCAAAACTAAACACAGTATTCAAGGTGCGGCCTCAACCACTGTAGAAGTACAGGAGCAGGATCACTTCCCTAGTGCTGCTGGCCACACTATTTCTGATACAAGCCAGGATGCTGTTGGTCCTCTTAGCCACCTGGGCACAACTACTGGCTCATATTCAGCCAGCTGTTGAGCAACACCCCCAGGTCCCTTTACGCCAGGCAGCCTTCCCCAGGCCTGTAGTGTTGCATGGGGTTGTTGTGACCGAAGCGCAGGACCCAGCACATAGCCTTGTCGAATCTCATACAACTGGCCTTGGCCCATTGATCCAGCCTGTCCAGATCCCTCTGTAGAGCCTTCCTACCAACACTCCCACCCAACTTCGTGTCATCTGCAAACTTACTGAGGGTGCACTCAATTCCCTCATTCAGATCATTGATAAAGATATTAAACGGACTTGGCCCCAGTACTGAGCCCTGGGGAACACCAGTTGTGACTGGCCTCCAGCTGGATTTACCTCCATTCACCACAAGTCTTTGGGCCGAGCCTTCCAGCCAGTTTCCATTTACTTTATTCTACTGTCCTAACATGTTTTTTTTTATTTATTAAAATCCACAATAGAACAGATGCTATATCTTAAGCATTTTATATTTTCCCAAACTGCTAAAAGCAAGTTATTTTTAATGCCATCATAACCCTCTTCATCATTACTGATAGATGGCTAATACTTTTTTCCTCAAAGGTAGAATTATTAATATGTTTAGTCCAAATTCAGTTACTTTTGCACTGTTTACTCACAGTTCAGGAGACAAGACAGTTAGTGACAAATCAGCTTCAGATTCAGGTGGCCTCAATGAATGCCTAAAAATTTTCATTGTCAGTGTTTGTTGCTATACTTACCATATAAAGCTTTGTGTAAAAAATTGTGCTGTTTTCACATTTGAGTGGAATATAGCTGTTTGCCTCCCACCATTCCCACAATGCTTCCATCAGCACTTCGTATTTCAACATGGTAAGCAGACAAACATGGCTATTCATCAGTCCTTATTCAGTGCTGTAGTAAACTATTCAATATTTTACAGGATTATTATCTTACAGCATTAAAAGGACAATTACAATATTGTTTTGTATGCAGTGATATAAACATAAGCATTTTACCATTATCAATCCATTTAAGAGGATTATTATTATTATTATTATTATTATTTTCCTCTGCTGTTTTATTAAACTGTCTTTATCTCAACCCATGGGTTCTACTTTTCCCAATTGTCTCCCCCATCCCACTGGGGAGGGGGGAAGTGAGTGAACAGCTGTGTGATATTCAGCTGCCTGCCAGGTTAAACCACAACAGTTGCCCATGCAATCTGTATTTTAAATTCCTTCTTTTTATTATTTAATGATGCAATTTTAAAATGGATGAAAAAGCTTTAATTAAATATATATATTTAGAAATATAAGAAACATAGCTCATAGGATGTGCACAACAGGTAACTACTTGGCTAAACAGCCTCAGAACACCCTATCTCATTCTTCCTCAGACTTGGTTAAGTGCAATCTTCCTGTGTTGAAAGTTTATAATTAAAAGATCCACCAATACTGCTGAAGCAGGAATCCTTTCCTGTTTACCTGTCCACAATTTCTAAGGGGTTTCTTACATGAATAAGTTCAGCACATACGTTTTTGGCACAGTTTTTAGCCAAAGCAGTCAGTGGATAATATACAACTACATATGTTTATAAGGAGATTTTTGTGTCAAGAAATGGGTCAAGATCAATTTTGGACAATGGTCCCTTTTCTCATAAATGGGACCATAACCTATAGAGAAAGCTTAGCTTTATGTGGGAACTGTTTTGAAAACAACGTTAGGGCCTGGGACAGAAACACTCATCTAACAAGACTCAAATTAATTTTGACTCATTCTTCTAACACTGCAAACTAATGGAATATTTCTGTTCAGACTTTCAACAAAACAGTTGACAGACACTTCCAGCCAACTGTAAGTTTAAGAACATTTAAACAAACCCAAACCAGGACATTTAACTACAGTGGTCACTACTATTTTGTGAGAATTTATTACTCTACTAAAATGTAAGAAGTACTTTACAGTTGTTGTTGAGTTATAATTCTGCTCAATCAGATTATATGCATTCAATGATTTTTAGAAGAAATTACGGACAAAGGAAATGTAGAATTAAAATGCATATCCTAATTAGAACTACTATAAGGTTTTTCAGAAACTAATTTGGAAGTATCTTACTGTATCCTGATTTTTTTTTTTTAAGCTAGGAAACAAGACACATTAGACAGAGTGAAGAAAGAAAATCTATTCCACTAGCAACACACTAACCAATCACAGCACATCTGCCTTTCTTCTGCGATGACAAGGATGCACAGATGTTTTTTAATATCCATAAACCAATATGCTAACTATAAAAACAAAGGAACACATACAATATACTGCCAGTAATTCTATTAATCTAAGATAAAAACAAAGATGAAAACAAAATGAATCAGTTTCTTCATACAAACTTCTTTCTACTTATAAATCAGAGTACTAAAGAGAAATAAATACATATGTATCCTAGTGATCTAACACCCATCCCAAGCTAGCCCCATCTTGTGTCACTGCCTAAGTCATGCAAATTACACCAGAACTGCCAGTTGACTAAGATTAATGACACTGCGCCAGCTTCTTTGTTTCTCTCTGCGGCCGTTTAGTGTGAAATACTATCCAAAAACATTATCTATCCTCTATTAATCCCACAAATTTGTTCACACCATGCACATTGTTTAGGGCAATTTACAACAGGAACATACTGAGCACAATTGCATTTAATTACTTGGGTTCTAATTACATTCATTAAAGGCTAATAAAATAAATGAAACAGCTTTAAAAGCTTCTGCAAAACACATGGGTCTTGTCTCCCTCATGAAGCATACTGTAGAGGTTTGATGTGAAACATAGATTTCAACATATATGTCTGCCTATTATGCATCTGTAATATGCACAAAGACACTGAATGCATATTTATTTACTTATTTATTTATATATAAACCATATGCACATCAATTCTGAATGATCTTCAGTACTGCTGATATTTACTTATATTACTAGCCATGAAGATGCCAGGCACCTCAAACTACTTTTTAATGTGGTATGTTGAGATGGGGAATATCAGTTTTAACATTCCAACCCAGTTCTTTTAACTGTTTCCACCTGTACTACAGAGTTATTGCCTCATTTTCTCTCATCCCATATCTGCATTATAAAAGATACAAAGTGACATCAGAAAGGGAGAAAGACAGCACAAAAGAGAAGAATAAAAGAGTAGGGAAAACCACATTACTTTATTTGGTATATAATCTTAAAAATATTTTGTTCAGGCTCATTTCTGACATTCATCTGAGGATCTGAATTTTTTTCTTAGCAGCTATTTACATTAAAAAACACATTCTGCACACTAGGCAGTCTAAATAAATCCCCCATGGTGGTTAAAAATGCAGCTTGTTAATAACACAATTTCCTAATTCTTACGTTTCTGTGCTATTTCCATTGTGCTTAGAATGCAGTTTATGGCAAAAGACAGAGCCTGGAACATGCTGTTGACAACTGTGCCAGAGAGAATTCAGCACTGGATATTCAGAAAAAAGTGCTTATGGTGAGCTCCTCTCATTACAACTATTCATTGTTCTTGGATTTTCAAGAAGATGATCTTAGTAATCAGTGAAAGAAACAAAGTTCTAGTTAATTATTCTACAAACCTTATACTATGTACATGTGCGGTCTTGGCTGAAGATCCAGTTTGGCACACTTGGAAATTCCAAACTCTCAAGTATTCTACATCACAAATATAATGGTAATCAAACATGTTTGCCAACAGTTAAAAAGCATATAAACTTACACAGAATTTTGTTTTATGAAGAAATGCAAATAAAAAAAAAAAATCAGCCTTGAGGGTTAACGTCCAAGTATTGTAGAATTTTAATAAATATTTTTAAGCACAATGAAACACTCAAAGATTTGGTGCAGATCCACCCCATGTACCTTTCTCTTATATTTCAATAAGTGTTCTCTGGCTAGCAATTTGTTATTTTAAAAATATTTTAACAATTTCTGGGGGTTTAGTCCATTACTGACAAAATAATTATATTTTACTGTAAAATCAAACAATTTTTCTCTTTGGAATATGTTTTACAAGAAGCATGCTGTGTGTGTACAGCACTTCAGGCAGCTTAACTGAGAGTAATAAAATAACCATGGCTGTGTGTACCATTTGAGAAAGTTCACCTTAAAATTACAACTTTGCCACATATACGCCTCAAACTGTTTCTTATTATGAACACAGGATCAATTTCTTTTGCAAACTATTAAAAGAGCAGACATTAAAAAAAAAAAATCATATGAATCCCTCATTCAGATATATAAACGCCTGATTCGTGAATCAACATTTGCTTTGGAGAAGGGAGGAGGGGCACCCATCCTGCACAACAAAGCAGCAGCTCAATACAGCTGCCATCTGGCTTCCTCCTGCAGTTCACTTCCCATAGCAAACAAGATCCATAGTTTAAGGAGTGTTGGGGAAGGGAGAGGGACTGCAGTTTTAACCTTACAGCTTTATGATGGGGCTTTTTTCCACTCTATAAAAACCTCTCTTAATATAGGAGAATGGAAGGCTCAGGAAATTGTTAGTAGGATAGAAAGCCTTCCACTTCTGTGTTTCTGGTTCAGATCCACATCAACTCAGTGGTAACCAAATATAACTACCACCTAAAGCACTTTTTAATGAAATGAGTTAGCTGATCTCAGTACAATACCTAGTGAGCAAGCACCCATATCACTAAAAGCAACACCAAATATGATAAACTCTTTCCTCCTCACTGTGCAGAAATTGCTTCTCACCACTTGCAGCTGAGAACATTTCAAACATTAAAGCATAAACCAAACTATTTTAACTACAAGAGAAAAAAGAGTGCTAAAAGCATGACACAGTCAATGAGGGGTCTACCATACGATATGCTGTTTCTGCTTAAGTTCATACAAGTGCAAATTTGTCAACTTTCAGGTTATGTTCTGTCTATTGTCCTTACCTTTCCTTGGGTAGCAGCGATGGAAATGTAAGCAGAAGAGAATCTAACAGTTTAGCTTTGCATTTATACTGGAGCAGCTAAAGACTCAAATGGATGGATGTGAATTCTCTTTTTTTCTGGTACGTTATGTAGTAGTGCGCATTCACCATTTTGCTACATTTACAAAATAGTAATGGACCCAAAGATTCAGGCTGTGTACTCTGATGCTTCTATCAAACAAAGATGACTATAACATAAATATATGCTGGAGCAATGATAAAGGTGCTGGTTTAAGCAGTACTATAAAACCCAGCAGTTTGCTTGTTGCAAACAGTAAGGATCCAAGTCCTTTCCCATTAAATTATCACTAATATCAACGGGAGCCCTAGAACTTTTCATTGAAAGCAATGGAGTTTTTCCATTCCTTCAGCGGGATCTGACTTTATACACATTAATGTTGAGGTATTCAACCTAATATACACAGCATGATGAAGTGAAAGACAATTTCTTTCTATATCTAAAAGCAGCATCCAGTTTATAGTCAATGTAAAATAAACATAAAATCCAACATTGATGCTTCTGGAAAGGTCAAATGCTGTTCTAATGCCATACAACTGAATGGATAATATCCATTAAGACCGATCAGTGAAAAACACCGACAAAATGAATAAATACAACCCAAAAGCTAATGACCTCAATCCCTAGCAGCCCCTTGACCCTTATTACTACAGCTGCTGGTGTAGGAAAGGATTAAAGGGGGCTAGAAATCATTGGGTTAACATACAAGGGCTCAGAAATTTGACCTTGGTTACTTACAACATATATCCCCTACTAAAAATGAGTATATGAGGAGAATTAGAAACAGAGCTAGCAAAGGTCAGCTTGAGTGCAGATAAACTAAGAAAAAAGAGGCTTGAAAGGCAAAAAGGTTTTATTTCTCCCACAGCACTTTGTTGTAACCAAGATGGTCTAAGGACAGAAGCAGGATTAGGGCAGCTGGCATTGTTGAACATGCTAGATAAACTTTTGGGCACACAAACCTTTCTTCATGTCTTAAACAGATGCAGCAGCTTTCAAAGCTAAATGAAAGAACAACTACTCACCATTAGATATCTACCATCAGGTCCATATGTTGTAAGATGTATGAATAACACCCTCATCACTATGACCAGAAAACTGGACTTCCTTACTAATTGCAATCATAAATTCAATAACCATGACTCTTCTGTCAAACTGCCTCTGAAATACTCCTATACTAAGATCCATTCCTAGGTATTAAGGTCAACATCAAAGATGCTAATCTACAAACTTAAATGCACAGAAAACCAGACTAACAAACTTAACTCCATAAACCTGCAACCATCTGAAACACACACACAAATCAGGCATCCTCAGATGCCATCCTACTCACTCTGAAGAAAAATCTCGTAACACCATCCAAAGAACCATCAACTAGCCAAAGAAGACTTTTAGTCAAAAACTACACTTTTATGAAAAGATCATGTTTATTTGAAAGACATACCTGAGCAACACAGAGGGAATTACAGCTGTCAGATAACACTGCACTTGGTACTTAAAGTCATTAACCAATTATAAACAATTCTAGAAGAAGATGCCACTTTGAAGACGTCTTCCAAGAACTACCTTGGCCGCCTAACAGTCTCTAGCCTCAGAAAACTCACCATCAGAAACATCCCAGGTACAGTCCAAAGATACTTGAATGGATGAAGACCACATTTGAGCAAGAAATGTAAAATCTGACAACATAGCTCTATTATTACTGTAGTAAGTAATCTCTCATCAGAACCACCACTATCTTTTAATTCTACAACTGTGCTTTCAGGAATATAATACAGTTTATGCCAGTAACTTGCCATCACAACAGCTATGATGTATGTAACAATAAGCAAAAACTACATACCGGAGGGAACTGGCACAGTCTATAAAGGAAAAAGTACCCATCTGTGAACACCACTCACAAGTCACTATGTTTCTGATCTCTCATTCCTTCCTCTCTGATTGCTCACACACTATGCCCCTATGCTCAAGTAAAACCTACAAGCATCTTTGAAATTTTGGTAAGCAGAACTCATAACTCTAATGGATGCCAAAAATCATGGATGCAAGACACTGATTTTATAGCACATTTTAATCTCCCTTCCTCCTCTCCCAGACTTACCTGGTTTTCACATGCAACAAACAATGCATTTTTTTCCTAGAGGTAAGCATATTTGTCTTTCTCTCCTGTTCTCCCCCTCCGCCCCCCAGTCCCATATCATCCAGTCTCTTTCACAAGTACCAATTGCTTTTCTTTTAAAGATGGTTGAATTGATGTATGTCTGCTATCTCTGAGCAACTGTTCTCAAATTTTATTTTGCTGCTATTTCTATTTCACACATGGAAGAGAGGCTTGTGTGCCTGCAAGCCTAATTTTTCCAAATACTCCAACTGGTCCAATAAAAGATAGTATTTCTATCTACAGGCCTCTTCCTGTATTTCTTTAAAGTCACGTCTGTTGACAACCAAACTACACATGTGAGACAATTAAAAGGCTAATTATGGCATAATAAAACTTCAGGTTCTGAAACTTAAGGAGCAATCTTCTATATTTTAAAAGGTTTTTTAATCATAACCAGTAAACTTTTAAATTGTATTCCTGTAGCTCTGAATCAAATAATTAACAATGTTTAATAAACTTTTTTCTTGAAAAAGAAAAAAAAGGTTGTTTTTGCCAAATACATATTTACTGAACATGAAGTACTCTCTAAAGAGGAGTTCATGATTCATGCACCAACAAAGAACTCTAGATTGGGACAAGCATGGGAAGAAGAACCAAGGTGTATTTTCTATTTTCTTCATTATGAGTTGCACAAAGCAAGCCAAATACTACAGAAGTAAATTTTGACCCATCAGTGGACCTAAGGACTTACAATAAAATGAGAAAGGGATAAGAACAGTTAGTTCATCAAAAAACAGCAATTAGATTTCACTGAGGGCCAGTGAGTCATGCAGTAGGAAAAGAATGTAACAGCCTTGAATAGCTCTCTATGCTTTATCTGGAAAAACATTTAGATTGTACCTAATTTTTCTGTGGTATTTATGAAACTGTTGAGTGGTGTTTATCTACTGAAATAGAGAAAATGACTGATACAAAAGAATGCACATGTAGCAATTAAAAAACCAAGGTGTGTCCCGCTAACCCGGAATTGAAAGAGTCTAGTCTCAAAGTACCACCTCCCAGTCTTTGTTTTACTAGACTAAGCAAGCTAAGCTCTTAAATTTCCTTGAGGCTGTACCTTACTCTGTTCAGCTGCACTCATCTTCACTGAAAGCAGATAACCAGAAATGCACCACAGTATTCCAGGTGACATTCAGACATACCAAGCTCTTGTACAATGGAATTAATACTTACCTGTCTTTACTATAAATACATGAGATCCACAAGAACCTCCAGCTCTTATATGTTTACAGTCAAAAAAGTGTAATTTATAGCAGAAATTCTTATTTTCACCTCATATTACAGACATTTATCCCATTTTGTATTACTACGTGCTTCAAGGCAGTAAGGTATTTTTGCATGAAAGCCTATGTCTCGTCTGCTCTAATGCCTACCACATTGGTTTTAGCATGTATTTTTTTTCTGCCAGTGTCATTAATGAAAATATTAAATAAGATAGCACCCTGAAAAAATCCTTGAAGAACATTATTCCTGCATCTGATATTTTCCTTTTCAATAACATCTGTGGTTAGACATTTTTTAACCTTAATTTATAAATGCCTTCATTACATTACAAATTAAGTTTCAGAACGACATCATAGCTTATAAATTTAGTGACAATACACTGAAAAGATGTTAGCCATCACAAACGTGTAACTGGATTCTGACATTACCAGTAACATTTGTTCTCCACTTTATATCTGGGAAGTTAATCTCCCATGGTTACACAAGTCCTAGTAGGGTTTCTCTCTCTAATAATATTTCAGGAAACTGAATGTATCTAATATATCCAAATATATACTAGACCCCTGAGTGCGCTTCCAGTAGGATCAGTTTAACAGCTCTTCCAGAAGTGAAGCAGCACTTGCAACTATATCTAAAAGCCAAAGGTAGGTATATTCCATTTTTTAAAGCATAGCATAGTGATAATACAATGCTTTTCAAAAGCATAGTAAAAAGATGTACATCTTCTTGGCTTTAGAAGATAAAAAGTAGGTATTCCTCTGAACTAGAACACATTTGCAGGAAAGCAAATGCATACCGTGGTAAATCTTGCCTCAGTATTAACATGTACTAATGCATGATCCATTGTAAAGGACAGAAAAACAAACACAATATACTTCTGAGTTGCCTGCAAGTAGGGTAAAGAGCAATACATTTTCTCTTTTCCCACAAAGGAAAACAGAGCAGAATCTTCAAGAGCAAATTAATCAATTTTCTAATTCCAGTAAGAATCTAACTTGGTAAAAGGCCTAAAAGATTTATAGTTACAAAGATGTTTTTAAAGTAATAAACAATAACAAAAGTAGGAATAAAATATTATACTGCTGTATCAGTAACACAATGTACTCTGAAAGTCAGATAACTTGAAAGCTTAATATCAAGTTTAAAAGCTCTGCTAGGTAGCTTTTGGATCACTGGCTTTTTGGACCAAATCCCATAGCCATTTTTGGACCAACTCCCATGGCTGTTAGAATAAAGTCAGAGGCTCCACACTTAATCATATAGAACGATGGCACAGGTCTCATTTTTTTCAGTTCACATTAATCCCACAGCGAAGGCACAAAAATTCAGAGCTAACTAGCTGTTACTGGATGAATCAGTATTGAAATACACTAAAATGCATGATTACCCATTTTGCCAATTACCAATCTACCATTACCATTAAACCAAAAGGCTTTAAGGAAAGAAAGTACACAGCTATTTCTTCCATAGCTTATTTTTGTTTCTACTGATGCATGGCCAAAAAGTATGACTACAGGTAAAAAATTATGTATTTTCTCCCCATCTCTCCTTCTCCACTAGAGCCAGAAAAGTTCCTTGCCATTCCCAAGCTTTCTCACTATTTAACATGTTTGTAGCTTTGTATGAATTTCAAACAAGTTGAAAGTTTAACCCTTTGGATCTTATGTGACACTAAAATGTAGTTAATAAGAATTTGGTTTAGAGTCAACACAGTAACACAACCTCTAAAAGACAGCTGCATCTACATCCCAAAATTGTACTGGAATAACCCTCCACACTAGTGACTTGTAAATCTTTTATTAAATGGAGCATAATATGCTGCTTGTCCTTAATGGACTAGAAAATACATTAATAGTATATACATTTTGCAGTGCTGTATAAAATATAGCATTACTGTACTTAGTAATGGTGAATACTGTTTTATAAGTGGCACGCAAACACATTACTTCAAAGCTGGTTTACAGATATCCCTACCTGTTAAGATATGGCTTGGCTGCAAATCCATTAATCTAAACCAGACTGCAGCACACCTGTGATATCCTACAAGCACTAATTGATAAGATTTCCCAATTATAAACTTCACTACATTCTTACAAACGCAGTAAATGAAGATGTGGAAGTGGACAAGATCTCATTTTGGATAAGACTCTAGTCCTTGTTAAAATGTTATTACTTCAGAGCTGGTTATATATCATCATTGATATAACAATAACAGATGTCTTATTTGTGCATTCCTTTTCTGCCTGCCTTTCTGCTATGATTTTACAACTTGTAAAGGATTAGAAGAAATTGTTAAAGGATTTACATATTTCTGCAGTATTATTTAGAAGACAAGTGTAATATTGTATTTACAAACTCATCAAGTAATATACCTCTCATTCAAAGGACTACATTCTGTTTTACTTTCCTAGTCTGTGAAATTATTGATTTGGGAGTAAATTTATCAGTAAAGATTGCTACATGTGATAACAGCGACAGATAAGTGGTAGTGCTAACCATGAGGATGCTGCCTAAGAACACTTCCACTTGCAAATAAATGCACATAAGCTACAGCATTATATTCTCCCAAGGTTTGTATGAATCATTCTTTAATTAGTGATTCTATAAATAGTTTAAATTAGTAGGGATTGATTTGAAGCAGTTTCCTTTTCATGTTCTGTCCTTCACTTCAGTAAACAGGAAGATTCTAATTACTAGTTAAAACTTCCTTAACCAATGTTCTTCTCTGTGGCATTTCATTGTAAAGAACAATGACTGGAATGGGATTAAACAACCAACCAAAAATATGCAGGAATTTTGGATTTGCATTTTTTTGGAAAAAAAAAAGAGTGAGGGTTTTTTCCCCTCACAAATGTGCTAGCATTTTTCCCCTCCTCCTTTTTTTTCAGTTTTGAAATAAAAACTCCATTAGACTAACCTGTACAGTTTCACAACTCTATGTGAAAACAGTGATAAAAAAGAACTCAATTTTGCACAATTTTTTTTCCATAAAACCTTAAACTAACCTAAGTTTTGGCATGGAAGTTAATATTAGGACTCAGGGAAGGGTTACCTCTTCAAATGTATTCATAGAAAAGCCTTGTGGCATGTAAAAGATGCATCATCATACACACCTGTAAACTAACAGAATAAATATTGCAATGAATTATCAGCCTGAATTGTTGCTAGTACTAGGGAACAGTTCTTCAGTTCCCCAAACGAGCAGTCTTAAATAGCTAAACAAAATGCTGAAGCTCTAGCATTCAAAAATGAATCATGAATTTTACAAATAGTCATTCCAGGAATTTTAACCTTTGCCAAAAATACTTACCTTTATCTTCACTGGAAACTTTGTTCTTCTGATGACTGCATAATCAAATTCTTAATCTACTAACATTTTCAGTTGCCATTTACAAAATTAAATTTCACCCAAAAGATTTTAGATGTTGTTCTCCAATTATTTTTGACCAAAGCTATATAAAAATCCATTCCCATTCAGTGACTAACTCACATTTATGTCTATGCAGATGGGTACAGAAATCACGCATCCACATTCTGAGGTAGTCAGAGGAAGCCACATATCCAAGCTTGCTGTATAAGCCTTGCGAAGCAAAAGAGAACACTTATTAACATACTACCACACTAAGACAGCAGTCTGGTTTCTGGACCGGAGCTGGACTCACACTGACCAGCTCAAAGCACAGAAAGAGCAGCTCACATCCATTTGTATCACTGTGTACAGATGTACACTTTAGATATGTCTATGTGTTGTAAATGAGTGTAGTGCAGAAATATGCAAGTGTATTCTGAACAGGGTTTTTTTGAGTCCTGGAAATCACCTATCTCACCTACAGCCATCAGCTATGTTGAAAGGTGCAGAGTACAGGCACAGCATCAGTTATATCCATTCCACTATCTGACGTATGACTACTAACTCTGTGCCAGGCAGCAGACCTAGTCTATAAGCTGTACAAAGAAAGTTCAATTCAGCTTATTACAGAGAAGTTTTCCTAAAATTGTATTCATTTTTTTTAAAAAAAAATTACTTAATTAGTTTAAAAATTCCTACTGATGCAAATTCTGAATTTTACTTAGATGTGGGAAATCAAAGATGCATAAGAAATTAATTAGTTCTGATCTTTAGAAATTAGGCCTAGGTGGTATACCAAATATAAACACTGGAAGTAAAATATAATGCTTAAAAACAGCTTAAGGATCAGGGCTGTCATGTACAGATAGTATGCAGTACTTGACAAGAAAGGCAAGCATTCTATCTACTGACAGCATATACATCTTTCTCTGACATCTCTACTAGCAGGGAAAAAAGGACGAAATGACCAGTTCTGGGAGTCATCAGTTGCAACTATATGATGACCATATACAGCATTACTCACAACCCAGATCAGAATTCGAGCTGTTTAAAGGTTGGAGAAGACTTTATGAGGACATACATCAAATGCTGGAAAGCTTTATTTTTCTCTATTATGATTTATTTATTTTCTGGAGGCAATGTGAAAATCACTGCCTTAAGTACTGTGTATACACAGTAATTAGGTTCAAGGTTGAAAGAAATTAATCCTTCCATGGTTATCTTGCAACACCTAAACTGGTGCAAAGTGTCCACAAGATCCAGGAAAGATTTCTATGCCACCACTGCATTTCTATAAAAGTTCCCAATGCAGAGAAATGCATTGGTCAGCTGAGATTCCCCTACACACAAGATACTCTCTGGCTACTCTTCTAATTGTATAAGCAACCAGTCAGAATGCAAACAGAAAGTCCCTGGCAAGTGCTCACAGCCACACTACCATTAAGCCTATGTTTTCCTCCTTAAGCAATTGTATTGCCCGTTCCCTCAGCATGGAAAAAGAAACATCTTATTTTTCCTTCATATATTTATGAAGAATGTCTAGATAATTATGGGTTCACTAACCTGTTGCTGCACCACTATCACTGATCAACCATAACTTGCAGGACTACAAGGTAATGGGTCTTGAAGTTGCAAAATATGTGATGAAAGAACATAATTCAAAAATTTAAGTTATTCTGAAAGTTCTTTTACAGTTGAACATTGTTGTATACAGCCAAAGAACCTGCCTGACATGAATTAAACAGGCTTTGAAACTCCCACCATCAGAAGAGGGGAACTGAAACAGAGCTTTTGCTCCTTATACCAAGAATAAAGAGCTAGATCTAAAATATTGTCCTATTAGTTGTAAGGGATTGCTAATGCTAAGTGGGTTTAAACGAAATGCACTTACCTGATTTTTACTAAAACCATCTCTCTTTCATCATTCAAAATTCACAGAATCACCAAATTGTTTAGAACCTCAAGAGATCATCTAGTCCAACTTCCTCCTGCTCAAACAGGTCACCTCGAGCCAGCTGTCCAAGATCGTGTCTGGTCAGCTTTTTAATACCTCCACAGAAGGAGATTCCACAACCTCTCTGGGCAACCTGTTCCAGTGTTTGATCACACTCATAGTAAAAAAGTGTCTTCTCACGTTCAGATGGAATTTCATGTGTTTTAATTTGTGTCCATTGCCCCTGTCTTGTCAGGGGGCACTACTGAGAACAGCCTGGCTCCCTCTTGTTATTTCCTCCCATCATGTATTTATACACATTGGTAAGATCCCCCCGAGACATCTCTTCTCTAGGCTGAAGAGTCCCAGGTGTCTCAGCATCTTCTCATATAAAGATACTCCAGTCCCCTAATCATCTTTGCAGCCCTGCTCTGGACTTGCTCCAGTAGGTCCGTATCTTTTTTGTAGTGGGGAGCCCAGGACTACAAAATGTACTCCAGAGGCAGCCTCACCGGTGCTGAGCCGAGAGGAAAAATCACCTCCCTCACCCTGCTGACAATGCTCCTCCTAATGCAGCCCAAGATACTATTGGCCATTTTTGCCATGAGGATGCATTTCTGGCTCATAGTCAGGGCCCCAACATCCTTCTCAGCAAAGCTGCTTTCAAGACTGCTGGACCCCAGCGTGCACTGGTGCCTGAGGTTATTCTTCCCAAGATGTAGGGCTTTGTATTTCCCCTTGTTGAACTTCATGAGAAATTCCATGACTTTAAATTACATTTGATAGTTCAGACATAGCATAGGAATGATCAGCTGGACCACTACATTCCACCCTCTACAAAAGTTCAATCAATTTTAAATAAGCAAATTTGTTTCCAGCTAGATTAACTTCAAAATTATATAGCAAGACAGCTTAAACATTCTTTCTTAGCACATGAATTAATGTAACAGTGGTCTGAAAGACACCTAAGCACAAGTAAATATTCATAGTAAAATTCACCGCAATATGTTTTGAATGGTTAACGTCCATGTATCAACTCCCTTTAGTTGCTGCTTGTATTGGTCACTAAGTGGAAAAATCAGGGCAAGCAGAAACAAGAAAAGACAAAACACAGGGGACCTCATGATAGTCAACACTCCTCCATCTTCTGTGATCCACGTAGCAACGTAAAACAAGCGGGGTATTATCACTTTTATCTTATAAGGTACCTTTACTAAACAGGTCTAGAAAAATGGAACAGATTGCTCTACCACTTCTGCCCCCTTCAGCTGCCTAGTCTAGCTTCACAGACACCAGATGTTGCCTGGGATACTTGTCTTGGGTTCTTTCTAACATTCTTCTTCTGACAGGCTTAATTTTTAATTTTATACTCTTTCTCCTTTTTAATTAACTTCCTCCTTTTGCCAAGGAGCATCTGGTAGTTATGCAGGACAATACTGCGGGCACATGATTAAAGAAAGAACTAAAAGCAGTATTTTAAGAAATGTGGTGAAATCATGAGATGAGATATTTATTAATATTTATAATTTAAATTATTTTTAAAATTTAAAAAAAATATTTAAAATAATATAAATGGCAAACAGTAATTAGACATGTAGCTCAGACAAAATTTTAGTTGCTTAATGGTATTACAGGTTCTTGTTGGTACCTTGTTGAGATTGGTACCCTTTTATTTTCACATAAAATCCAGCGAGCTCTGTAACATCCATGTACATGCAAATGACAACTTCATGCTATACTATTTATGTATCTATTCCTAAAACCTCATAGAATAAATCTTCCATGAATATACTATATATTTCCAACTCGTACTATTTTCTACTCTACAATAGCCAAAGTTCTTCACCCTGCTCTCTGACTTAAAATTGATATATCTAGCATGAAACCTACCAAAATCAGGAAATCAAACTATACCAAAACTAACTGATAAAAATAAAGCTAAACAAGTTCAATCAGGCTAGTTACAATTAATGGCGAAAGTAATTAACCACAAAGAATTTAGTAAGAATCTGTATTTCTGCATGATTTTAAAACAACATTTAAAGATCATTTTCATTACCATTTTGTTTTAAAAAGAAGTCCTCTAATTCAATCACAGGTGCTGAGTTATAAGCAGCAATGAATAAACAAAATACCTACAATATATGCTATACAGGAAATCAGACTAAATGACCATAGTGGCTTTCCATGTGGCCTCAAATCAGAAAGAACACATAAATGTATAGGAAAATGAGATTATATTTTAAATTCATTTTGAATGCGACGGCATAAACAGAAAAGCAGGGGTTAGGCTTTATACACTTAACAGAAATATTATCAAATATATTGTTTACAATATTAGAACACTAAATACGGAAAGACTAAACTCATTTTCAAAACTACTTTTTTTTCTTAAATGGCATCATCTAGCAAGCTATTTTATTGCTTTGAGCAGTCTCATCAACTTGCCATGAAAGACACTAAGTATACTAAAGCTATACAACATGGCAGTCACCTACGTTTTAACTTACCCTTAGGGACTACTTAACCTCTTGTTTTACTTTTTCCAGACCAAAGCAATGGTAAGGATAACCAAGAGATGATATATATGTCATAACTATGTAAAGGTCAACAAGGTTTAAACACGTTGGGTTCTACTCATAAATATTTGACTAATAGGAGTGTATTTTTCATCTTTAAACCCTAAGATTGGCACCTTGGTAGGCAGCAAATTATTCTGACTGAATATGTAAAAAACACGGTTCCCGAGTTTAATTTCTCCAGATATGTGCCTGAATGCCAATGTCAAATATCAAGGAGCAGCAATAATTCTTCTCTTACCATTCCTTATGTTATAAAGGTAACTGACTACATCAGTATGACTTGTACAATGTGCCCAATTCTGAACTTGCTTACCTCACTTTGACTCCAATTAAACAAGTTTGGATTCCCACTAGAGTACTTTAGAACCTGGTCCTACACATCTCTTATTACTAACCAAGTGGAAGCTTCATTTAGTTTTTAGGACAGAAAGGGTAAACTAGTTTTATTACAGGGGAATAGGTCACCTAGGTCAGGACTGCCGAAATTTAGGCAACCTACATTGCCCCTTTGGACATCTTTGAAGCAACTGCTTTTAGTGTTACTGTACACATTTGCATAATGTAAATACATTCAAAACCTTTCCTCCCTGACAAAGAAAAAAAACAAAAAAAAAACAAAACAAAACAAAAAAAACCAACTCTATTAATCTAGGAAAATGTTCTTTTTCTTTTTATAATTCAAATGAAAATTTTATATTTCACTTATTTAGTAGCTCAAATAATCCATCTATATCTCTTGATTCTTGAACTGAAAAACACCAGATCTGAACAAGTAGCCATAAGATTCCAGGGAGAATGTCATCATATAAATCATTAATATTTTCATTACTAAAAAAGAGGGAAGCACGGGGAGCCTAGACAACAATTTCATACATTTACGTGTTTTCCAGGCTGTTGGATTAGGCAGGATTTTTTTCCCCCAAATTGGTATGGCTTGAGTTAGATTTAAAATCGGTTCCCAGAGGAGGTTGATAAATGGATTAAAGTGGAACATAAATTCCCTATGTCACCCAGTCCCTTAAACCTTGATGTCAGTAACATGCCTAATCATTCCATTATTATAAATGTCAAATATGTTTTACATGTGTTAGAAAGAGTGAATGGGTATCAGAAGAAATGGAAGACTCAAGAAACTGCAATGCTATTACACACTTCCATGCAAAAATATCTAAAATTTTACAGTGTTCATCCATTAGCGTTTTGTATTCTTATTTTCTTATAATATGCTCACTGAATCCCCTACTATGAGAGACAGACCAGTTATCCATTGCGCTACACATGCTTTGCTTTCCCTCAATGGTGCTACTTCTACGAGCTAACATAACAAACTGAAGAGTGTATAAAGGCAGAATACCAACTCACAGTGTGAATTTTTTTCAGTAGTTAATTTGAGAAATCGCAGACAGGAATCCTGCTTAGAAAATACGAGAATTTTTATTCTACTCAGCAAATTGAAATGCCTCTGCTGAAGTAGTGTTTGCACTGGATTTTAAGAAAGATGTTGCAAAGTACAGAGAGCACAAAAATGACAACCCTTTCAGAAAAATTACTTACAAGAAAGGACTGAAAGAACTGGGCTTGCATACACTACCAAACAAAAGCAGAAGTGGATCAGCATTACAATAATCCTGAAACAAGTAAAAAAGCCAGTGATTTATCATTCTCCCTTTTCTTCAAAGTATACAGAGGAAAGTAAGTGGTTTCACTTGCAATCCATAGGCTTGGAATTAAACATTAGAAACAAGCTTTCCAAGTTCAAGTGAAGTAAAATACTGGAACATACTACCAATGGGCACTGTGAAAACACCATTATGGAAGTCCACAATAACAAATTAGAAATATTTTACTATAAGTCAGTGCAGTTATGTTTGGTACTATCAAATACCTGATCTGGTTGACTACATGATCTCTTGAGGTTAGCTGCATTCTACATTTCTATGATTCCGTGGTAACAGTCATTCAAAGAATATTACAATTCTTTAATGGTGAAAATATTTGATATGTAATGAGAGGTAACAATCCTTGGGCAATAAAGCATTAAGCATTTCAGATGAAAAACAGTGAAAGAAACCTCAGCTATTAAATAAAACTCCCTAAATATAAGGTGACAATAGGAATTTCACTACTAGGGGGAAAAAAATCACCCTTAATCTATTTCTATGTCCCTCCCCAAAGCTCATCTGATCTCAAATAATCCAAAGTTCCCTAAAAATTGTTATATGATTAAGAGTTCCAGACTACACATAACAAGGTCCTAATTTTCAGGTTGGCTGATCATACACAGTTCCCACAGAAGTCAAACAGTGTTGGTGAGTCACCGCAAGCTATGTAAGCAAACCTTTGCTGTTTTATTTTGTGTGGGAGTAAAAGGAGGTGGACAGAAAAAAGACCCAAAATACCACAACAGCACACAATTCTAGAAATGTAAGTTTCTGTTGCCAGTTGTTAGGCACTGGATAAATTCAGAGGTAAGGGAGTTAACACTAATCTGTTACCTCTTTCACAATCCATGCTTAGGCAGAATTTGTTCCTCATTAGGAGATTTTGTTGGAAAGCCATAAAGTGCAATATTGGAGCTAGTTTCAGCCTTGTGAAGTATTTACCTTTCTATTTGAAATACTCCTGGCTATAAGAAAAGAGAAACAGACAAGAGCTATTAACTACTCTGAGTTTCCAACAAGTGAATAAAAACAACTTAGGCAATTCAGCACAGCCTTGCCATCTCACAGTACGGCTTGGGACATATATTGCAAAGCTACAAAATTTTGCTAATGAGCAAAAAGAAGAAATAAATACTGAAAACAATACAATCTATCACAAAGTGTATTTTTATTTCACTAGAATAGTTGTATTTTAAGTGGGTTAATTTTGTTTTAACATATTCACACATTGCAACATTACTGTTACAATGTCAAGCACTGAAAAACTTGGAAATTATACTATCCATTCTGGCATACCACCTTGCTTCAGTCGTTCTGTTTATCTGTATTACAGAACAGTTCTTAATTTCTAATTTTTATAGCGCACCTCCTCAGTACTTCTTTTTAAGCTTTAAATTCGAAAATTGGCCTCACTTATTCTTTACTGCATGCTACCTGTGTCATATACATTAAGAATAACCTTACCAATTTCAATATACATTCTCTAATGAAGCTCATTACCACAGTAGCTTATTGCATAAGCACTAGCATGAAGATATATATTAGCAAATGTATTTCCAAAACATATTCTCCTCTGTCATGTATTTTTGTATACGTTTGCGTATATGTGTATATATATTTATTTTTTTCATTCATACATATGTGTATGAGAGAAACTAAGTTTGATTTAGGCCAAAACTGTTCACTGATTTGGGCTCTCCAGTGTAATACACCTAGGACCTGATTTTTCAGAGTACTGTGCTCAGTACTCTGTATGCTCAAGGTAAAATTTCCACTACATTCAGTTCCATTGATAGTGTTTAGCATTTAGTGCAATGATGCTCTCCAATGTAAATTCTTAGCAGAACATATGCAGGATAATCATATTGCTTAATGGCTGGCACCTAATTTAGATGTCTAATTTGTGAGGTTAATCCCCCAAGGCTGTGCTACCATCAACAGAAAGAGCCCTGCTGTCTCTGGCTATGCATCCCGATTTCCTCCCATGTGCTGGCACTTACATTTATAAGGCTGTTTGGTGAGTTGGATTCACAAGATGATTTAGCTGAAATTTTTAGGGTTTGGGGGTTTTTTTTGCATGTTAAGTTTTCACCTGGATCAGCTGATCTGTCTGACCATGTATGCACACAACCAGCAGTAGCAGTAACACACAGGTATTACTCTGAAACTGGCCAGAGCAGATTGGGATGATCTCTTTAGCCGGCAGCTTATGGCACCTATGTAATTAAATGAGATGTCTGGCACAAAATAATGTGCATGTTGTGTCAAAAAAAGCCACATGGAAAGAAAATTCCATCAAATGACTTCTAAGCTTACATAAAAAGTCCGTACCAGAGTCAAGGAGAGAATCTGTATTTCAACAGCAGTCAAATTATCTTTACACTTACATTTTCTTCCTATAGTTCCTGCTTCATTCACCCAGTACATATTCCAAATTCTGCAACAAATGAGGCAGAAGTCCTACAGAAAACAATCTAATTCATCACACAACTACAGGGTTTTCTCTGTACGGTGAATGAAGCTGAAATCCCTTGGGGAAAAAGCAGTATGCAGTAGTTAATGCTATTTTAACACATATAGACAAAGAGGGCAAATTAACTTTAAATAATTTAATTTGAAACCAGAAAGATACTTTCATATGGGCTTCTGTATCTGACTACTGAGAGATTAAAAAGGCAAATCCAAACTCCAGGAATTTTACCATGTGGAACTACAGTGGAGTCAAGTGGCAGGGTAAGAACACTTAGGGGCACGTTACCATCTCAGTTATAGAAATTGATTTTTAAATAACTCATCATTTTCAAAAATCTTTCACAGCTTGTTACAGAAAATACATAAACATGCAGCTTAGAACCATAAAAGCAGACCAAGTCCATTAAAATTGACAGACTTTCAATTGACCATAGATCAGGCTCCACGCATATAAAGCAGTGTTTTCAAAACACTGTACGAACACAAACTTTTTTTTTAAATTACTTCAGCAAGAAAATAAGTATTATAAAGAAAGACATATTTGGTATACTAGTAGTACAGAAAACTGGATTCATTTTCCTCAATGACTTCTGTAATTATGAGGAGCAAATCTGATGACACAAAAGGAAAACAATGCCTGCCTGCCTGCCTTTTAAAATTGGTATTCTGCTGTGTATAATCATTCTATTGCTGTGATGTTCTTCACACCATTGTGGTATCAAGCAATCCCATGAACGCTTTTAGGCAAGAAACCAGAAACTTACGGTGACTTATCATCTTGTGAATTGGCAAAACAGTTAATGTTTAACAGTGATGTACAGACCATCAGTTCCTTTTTTTATTTGTTTGTTTAATACACACTGAAGATATCATGGTTTGTTTCACAATACAATCACTTTCAGACAGTACATTAAAACCTATGGGTATAAATTAGATCATAAATTGAGGGTTCTCCTTGTTTATGAGGTAACAACTGTATCCTGTGGAGGTGTTTATTAGACCCGTTACAGGTACAGTGGCCACCAAGTTAAGTGGAAGCATGCCCAAGTTTTTCTTATGATACAAAAATAAGAGCTGAATTTCAGAACAAAAAACCCACACAAAATAAGTCAAAAGACTGAAAAATACTTGTAGAAACGTGCACCAAACTGAATGAAGTGGGAATATCGCAAGCATTATAAAACTGTAACAAGCACTCCAACCAGTTGCAAATGAGATTCTAGTCTTCCTGTGCTTCCCAACACTAGCATCTACAATCAATAGATTGGAAAATATATATGACTGCTAGCAGTCTTTGCATTAACTTTGTTACAGAAAGCAACATGGAGCAGAGATTGTGTCTATGAAGAAATGGGGTGGTAAAGTAAAAAGATAGTTGTAAGGTCATAAAAATGAAATCAAAATTTGCACTTTGTGCATGAATTGATTCCTCATAATACCACACTGTAATTACCTACTCTGAAAACACAGTGGTTTTAAGCTCTATGGAGAATAAAGAATGGTATTTAACTCTGAACTTGGCTGTAAATCACACTATGCAATCATCTTAGGGTAATGGTAGACACCTACTAATATCACAGTTAAACTATCAACTAACACAAAATAAAAAACAGACCGGGGGTCCACTACCTACTGTCCTACACCAACTGTGGCCGAGACTACCTGCAAGGAATGACGGTCATTACTGGAAGTCCTCTGCCAGGTGTTCTGCTCTGTCTCCCTCTCTTTATTTTCCCCCTATAGCTTACATGTCCTCTTCCATTCCCCCCCCCCCCCCCCAGTTGTCATTCCCAACCGTTTGCTTTTCCCATAGTTTCTTTCTCTTTAGTCCTCTGTCCTTGGAAGGAAACATAGTTTATATAATAGATGGACTGGAACCCAGCCCCAAGGCAAAAATCAAGAGCAGCTGCCACAGGCAGATACTGAGGAAACGATGTAAGAACAAAGCAAGCACATAGTTACTTCCTGAGTACGTTCCCTCAGCATCCAACCATTCGCAGCTCTGAAACTCCCTGAGCCAAAGGTAAATTTAAGTTTTTCATGCTTTTTTTTTTTCCTTATGTATTTCATCTAGTTGCTTACGGAATTTGTGCAAACTTACACCATCTACAACATCTTGCAATGTAGATGTCCACAGCTTAATTACGTATGGTCTGATGTTTGGTTTATATACAACATACTTGCAATGTCTGTTTGATTGCTGGGAAAATGGTATGCAGCGAACTGTTTCTGCTAGGAACATCTCATTTTTTCTCACTGGATTTTTGAGCTTTTCATTGGAATAGTTCTGTATTAACTAATTTAGGCAAAAAGTGGCTTACACTGTGTATCCAGAACCTCCCATCTACTTTTTGCATTTCACCATGCAAAATGCTTCTTTGCGATGAAAAACAGCAATTCACATCTTTGAGGGCTGTTACCTCCTTATGACAGCATATTAGCTCCTCTTGCTTTCAGTGAACCTTCACGCTACAAGGTTATTTACTTTTCTTTAAATAATTTCAAAATCTATAAAACCTTGTTGCAGTAGGAAAGTCTACAAAACATATTTAGTATATACATAATACATACATCAGACGTTTGTAGTTTGGTCCATAGACTGATAACTTCATACTGCAGTTCTTCTAACCTATTTCACTTCTGTACATTGTAGACTGAAGTGTCATCTGCGTTATAAAAAAAAAAAAATCAAGAACGTGTCCTAGTGAACAAGTGAAATGAACAAAGATAGACATTATGGACAGTAACATTATGTTTTTTAAAAACACTTTCGCTGGAAAGTATCCCACAAGAAGACAGGAAGATGTTGCTTGTTTGTTTTTTTTAAAGAAGCACTATTGATTGTTTTTAAAGGAGCAGTGGTAGTGAAGGACCATTTAGGGTTTTTTTTTAATCTATTTCAAAAGAAAAAGTCATAATTCTCATCTTTGGAAAGATAGGGGAAAATCACCCTTTCTATGGCCCAGGAAAATTATATCCTTATGGTCCTTCAAAGTGGGTATCAGATTGAAAGGAACACCCCCTTCCCTCCCAAACACACGTATCTCCTACTATTAAGGGTACTGCTTGGTAGAGCTAAAGAAAATAAAGTCTCTTTATATTAAATAATAGCCTCCTTTGAAAGAACGCTCTTTTTTCAATTTCACATTATTTTTTGGTCTCTGAGTAAGGAATGGAGTCTGTAATTTGGCTTGGCTTCACTGTATTTTCTTTTACTGTGGAGCAACTAACGAGTTTCAAACATTTGCATTTAGGCCATAGTAGCAAAAATAGCCATTCCCAGGAAGGCTCCTGGTTCCAAACAAAACTCACTAAAATCCATGGAGGATCAAGTGATAGAGGGTTCATTGGGTATCGTCAATCAATTAGAAATCAGTCTCACAAATATTCCTAAATGACTGACCCTGCTGACATACCCACGCTATTCATTTTTCCTTCAAGTTCCCGATCTTGTACTCTGGCAAGAAACTTTGTAAAGTTTCTGGCTAAGATGCAGAAAAACACTTAAAATGTGATCCTATGGCTTTCAAGAAAGAAAGCAAGTGAACAGACCTGAAATCTATAAAAATAAAAAATTACATTCTTAAGATTCAAAGCAAATTACAGGGATTAAGTGCCCGAAACCTCAAGGTTAGGACTCCAGTAGCCTATGTATAGTTCATTGATGTGATTAAACTGAAGTTAAATGAGAGTATTTGTATTTCTCAGTCAAATGCATAGTTCTCTTCATAACCTCTACTTTGCATGCGTTGTTCATGAAAGGGCATACCTATCTTCCAGGTTATTCAATAGAAGTTACTAAAAATGCCCAGCGCAGAAACTAAGGCTTGCAACATTTTTACTGATACTTGAACGGTATTTAATAATATAATTTGTCTAAGTTTGAGGCCTAGCAAACTTGGAAGTAAACCCAAGCACAAACCTGGATGGTTTTCTTCTGCAATTTAGCGGAAGCCATTTCTGCCTGCGTGTGCAAGGCTGCAGGCCAACACCACTCAGGCCCTCTCAGGATCTGCAGCCCCCAGCCCCAGTGCTTCAGCATTCATTTTTTTATTTAAAGCAGAAAAAACAGTCATTTAGACGTGGCTTTTGGAAAGGGCTTTAAAAATTATACTTTAACGCCTTAATACAGCACGGCTTACACACCGCATCACCGGGCCGGCGACACCACCCGCAACAGGGCCCCGACCTGCTCTGCTGCCCCTCGGCCTCCTCAGGCCCCGGGCACCCGAGGCCGGCGGCCGGCGCCGGGCAGGAA
>NW_009258894.1:207071-237071 GCF_000687185.1 Egretta garzetta
GGTGCCGGGCCGGGAGCAGCGCTGCTCGCTCCCTTCGCCCCTCCCGCCGCCGCGCAGGCCCGGCCCCGGGAGATCGGGCGGTGCGAGGCATGAAGCTGACCAAAGCCCAGTACGATGAAATAGCCCAGTTCCTGGGGCACGTGCAGCCCACCCGGCAGAGCCTGAGGAAGCTGAAGGAGAAGTTCCCTAGGTAAGTGACACGGTACAAAATCACTTGGACACGCACATGGCCGTCGACGGCAAGCGGCAGCTGGCTGAAGCTGCTGCCGGGAGCAGGGTACTTCTCACTCTCTGCGACCTGAGAAAGTGGCACAAAATAAAGAGCGCTTCCCCACACCCACCCCTGCCACACGGCCAAATAAAAGCTCTCAGGTTGCTCGTGAAGCTCTGAAGCACCCAAGGAGACCCTCTTACATGAATGAAGCCTTAAGGCTCAGGCCATTCCTCTGTGGCTGAGACCAAGGGTGGAATCCGGCTTGCAATACCACCGCCCCTGTGGCTTAGGGAAAAGGGGCTTTCTGGACCCATAGCTCTTCACCTGGTGCTGCTCTCCAGTTGAAGGCAGGAAAAGGGATCATCTACTGATAGGTGAGCATTTATCAGCTTCCTTGCCTGAGCTGCCTTCAGAATTGTCAAAGACATTTGCAAATGACCGTAGGCTAGCATGGAAAGGTGTACATGACAGAATGTGCTCTGTGCGCTGATCTTCATTGCCAAAATTTACTTGATACTAGCAACAGAGCTGTAAAGGACATGTTGCAAGGTTTTTCTCCTTTTTCACGTTTGGGGGAAGGATTAGTAATGCAGAATTGGACAGGAAACCAAAATCGGATTCTGTGGGGAAAAGAGAGGTGCTGTCTCTCAAACACAGCAGAACACTGCAGTTTTTTAAGCGCTGTGCTTACTTTGGAGAGAGAGAAATAAGTAAAACAGAAAATCATTCCCATGCTTCCTGAGTGAGCCTTGCTAGTCTTACCACAAGTGTGGCTGAGGAAACTGAAGCTGTGTATAACTTGCAGTAAGTGGATGAAGAGCCAACATGAACTGAGGCTTTTAAACCATCCAGTGAAATCTTTTATTTTTCAGGAAAGCGTGTAATGTAGTTAAAAGTCAAGCTGAGGGAATAGCCCTGTTATAGAGAAGTGGTGCTAAAGCAGCGTGGTTGCTTCGGTGAGCAGATTGAGTTGCATTGTCAGGAACCCAGTTCACCTCACACAGTACTTCTGCAACTTGCCAAACCACTTACTGTGACAGCATATGTCTAAGGAGCTTAGACTTGGCTTTATCACTTTGGCGCTAATGAAATTAGAAGAGGGTGTTTATGTGTATATATGCGTGCATGCATGCACATATATGCACATGTTCTCTTTTTCTAGTCTCCTTATAAAGCTGTCTTGCAAGAAGGTTAGAATTGAATTGGTTTGCCAGGACAGTCACTGTATGTAGGAACCCGCTTCCAAGACAAACCGATAGGCACATGAGTCTCTGTAATAGGGAAAATAAGTTTGTCAGAAAACTACTAGGCCTTTCTGCTGATACATTTTACTTCCCAGTCTACTCCTTTGAAGCTGAAAGAAACTCATCAGTTTCAGAACTTGATGACTCCTGAAAAACTACATACTAATAACAATGTAGAGTTGGGTTTTTTCTAAAATGTTTTTTTCTAAAGCAGCTGGCTCAGGTGTGGGGAACACTGAAAAGTAGAGATTAGTTGTAGTTGCTTCCATGATTTGCTGGCGTAACATACTGTTACCTTGTTATCCCCATTATGAGGTGAGAATGTTCTCTTCTGAATTCTGCTTGTAGGCCTCCTGAATTTTGTTTGTCCACCCTAGGAGAAGGCTAAAATCTTTTATTTGAATGATGAATAAATTGATACCTTTTTTTTTAAAAGTGTCTATCTTAAGTTGAGGAGGTCTGCATGTCTCCTTTCCGTGAATGGCTCAGCAAGTGATGGCTTTTTGTTGTCTTTTTGTCTATTTCTCATAGCAGGGCAGATGCAGAAGACCTAGAGAAAAAGTTGGAAGTAGCAAAATACGTTGGGCTAAAGATTTTGAGATGCAGTTTAAAAAAAAAAAAAGCATTCTAAGGCCACTGCTTGCCTTAGCAGCAAGGGAGGTGTATTGAAATAGATATGTGTTATAATGTGAACAACAAGCAGTCTCTATAACTGTTATCTTGTAAAAGAGGCCAGCTGCAGAGATTTGTAAACTTGTGTGCCATCTTAAGTGCTAAAGGGGAGGCTTTTTCGGTGGTGTGTTTTATAGCTGTGGAGTAAGTTCCTTCTAATCTAGAACCTGTGTCATTCTCTCCTAGGATGAGAAGGGTCTGATTGGACTTTTTGGATGCTTTTTTTCTTTATGAAAACCAAAATTAGACAAAAAAAACCCTGTTCCACCTATACCAATTTACTAATTCAGTCTTTTTAACAAAATATTCCAGAATCTGGCATGACACTTGCAATGCGATGAAGTTGTCCATAACCAGTTTGTCATTGTTGTATGGTAACAGTTGCTGATTCACATCCATAATAGCTGCTTTCATCTTGCATGTTCAGCCTTTCCCTGGGAAGGATTGGTATCCCACTGGTAATGCAATACATAAATTGACTGTTTTCAAGTATTTCTGGTTCCTACTGCCTCATAGATCTTGAAAGACTTTGGATTTCTGCATTAATCTGCTCAGATTTTTTTTCTAATACTGTTTTATCTATTGCTTCCTTCCTTGTCTATTGTGTTTCTTGAATACCCACAGTTTATGCTCCTTGTTTGTCTAAAGTATCTTTCTCACTTTGTTATGGGCTTGCTCTTGTTCTGCTCTCTAAGAGTAATTTGTAATTTCCATAAAAATATTGCCACAGTGTAGTGTGTATATATATGCTGTGTAGCAGCTGCCAACATGACCTGTGAATCTAAATCATTTTTAACAGGGTAGTTTGTGCTTTGCTATTATTGAACTACTTTAGCAGGTGAGACTACTGCTTCAAAAGGATGTTGCCATGTGTTTTATTAATGTCAAATAGTCAAAATTAGACTGCTTCTAATGCTGTTTATCTCTTTATACAAGCATTGAACTCTTTCAGTTTTTGTACAATCCTGTAACAGTGCAGACAACATGGATTTAGTCTACTTTGCTTAAAATCCAGTTATTTTGCAAAAATAGAAACTTGGCAATGAAATGGCTGTTCTTTTTCTGTTAGTGCTTCACTTTGTATTCCATGCCTGGCAATTATCAAATTATTTATTTATTTATCCTTAAGGTATTCGTTGCATGCCTCGCAGTTTTCTTCTAATGTCTTCATGTTTAACAGCAGGATTTTCGGATGACTTGAGGATTATCAAAATGTAATTTTAAGTACGAGGCAAGATAAATCTCTGCCAGTATTGGATCACTGATAAATAGTTCCTTTGAGCTTATGAACGTATACACCACTGGCCTGATAATTCTGTGTGTTCTGTGTTGTGCTTTTCTAACGCGTACCACCTTTCTGCTTTGTTTCTCACCTGAATTTAGCTACTTGCTAATAATTTGTGTTTTTCTTTGTAACTTCCGTATTTTATTCTTCTGCTTTCCCTTTAGCCATGGGCTCATGGTCTTCTGTGATACTGTTCTTCTAATGAGACTTAATGTCTAATTTGGGTTACCGTTGTAGGGCTAGTTGTAGGAAATGTCAGGTACTGCAGGAAATGCTCCGAGAAAGTTACAATCTCTTTATTGTCAGTGCTTGCTTCTCTCTTAAATAGTAGATAGAGCTGCCTACAAGTAGAATCTTCTGCATAAGAATCACCTGTTTATGGTGACAAGATATAGCTTAGACCTTTAAACTTCTAACTGTATTCAAAGACTCTCTTAACTTGCCCAGAAAAGTCCAGCTTCTAAGGGTTTGATTCATACCCAAGCTGATTAGTTGGTTTTGGGGGAGGCATGTATTCTTCTGTATGTGGTAGAATACATAGTTTCTCTTCAGAAACTTTTCCTGAAGCTTCTTACCAATAGAACATGATTGACAAATGACTGGACCCTTCTCAAATCTATACCTTGTATATATTTTGCTGTTCTTCCTATCAAATTCTCACTGAATATTACAGTTTTCTCCACTGACTCTTCCTCTGGTCTCTACCAAGCTGTATAAGGGTGTAAGGTTTGCTGACCCAATTCATTATGGCACTGTCTTAATTTTTCTTCTGCAAACTTTTTCCTTTCCTGGTTTGGTTCTGTTCTGAGTCTTTGAGTTTCTTACACTACGTTGCGCTTGAATTGAGGATTCCAGAAACTTTCTGACAGCGCAAGTTGGCTCAGTAGCATCTTTTAGAGATTCCAAACACCATGCTTTTCAAGTTCTTCCACTGAGCTGTTGTGAAACGTATTTCATTCAATCTAGGAGTGCTATATTCTCCCGTAGCACAATTAGTGCAGTCTGTATTGTTTCCTTTCCTTACTTGAAGTTGTTAAACAAACTTAGTGCCTCTAGCCCAACTCCCCTTTCAGTACTTTCACTTTTATTCCTGTAAAAGCAGCATTCTGTTTTCAGCCTATATGAGTGCAAACAAACAGAATTCGAACTACTAGGATTTCAAAGTATTAGAATTTATAGCAGCTGCTTGGTGCGGATCTTCACTTTTCTTCCATGCACCTGTTCAAAGAAGTACTGTTCTGTTTGTGTCCCTTCTGTGAAAGCTTCCTTCACAGTGATCAGGAAGAGCTTTTCTTACAGTAGAAAGGTAAGGGAAGCTGGCATAAATGTGAGAGAAGAACTCTTTGGGGTTATTTTCCCCCTTATTTTTTTTTTCCAGTAAGCAAGAGAAAAACATGATGCGCAGGTTGATATTGATGCGCTTGATACTCAGGTATGGTTTTAACATATGTAACTTCATGTATGAATGCACACAGTCTTTGTTCCTAGAGCTATCAAGTGATGCACGTTCATAAGCTGTCTTCTTCATTACTTAATATCACTTCAGGTTTTACACACATTTTCAGTAGTTTTGTTGCTCTTTCTCCAAATTACTGATAGGTTTATTAAATGACACTGGGCCTGGAAAGCATCCCAACAAGATTTTTCATTTAAAAAAAAAAAGTTTCTGCATGGTAATGTCTTGCAATGTAAATTGGAAAATATAATCTGTTTATTATTTGCTCATTTTACCACTTTCTCAGTGTTGGTTCATAATGAAACAAAGGCCCTAAAGAAGTTTAAATGTATGGCATCGATGTTATTTCTTTTACCAGACATTTAAGTCTGAGTTAACATTTTTATTTCCTCTTTTCCGGTTTCATTACCTCTCTTTTTGGTTTTTAGAGTTGCAGGTAGATAGGCCTCTGATTTACCTCCTCCAGCCAGTTTTATTTACAAGGCAATATGTTGCTTTTTCATGAATAATTTCATTCTGCCTTTGTGCTGTTGCTTAGGTTATCAAGCAGTACGGAAAAGCCCAAGATGGTTGCAGTGGAAAACAGGAAGGTAGAACTCCTGTCTTTCATCCCCTTCTCTCCTACCCCTTTCCATGTCTGTGTTCTGGTACCTGCTGCTAATGGAGCCTGGAGACTGAGTCAAGATGAGAGGAGAATTCTCTGTCCTCTGCTCTAATGCTCTTTGGAGCTGCTGTTACCCAGGAAGGAGGGCAGTGAAGCTCAAGAATAGAGGGCAGGTAGCTGTCCACCTGGATTGCAGAGCTCTAGTCTCAGGACTCAAACACAGGTATATTAGGCAGGGAAATCTCATCTATGAGCAGGCAACCTACTGGTGTATGATACTTCAGTTGCACCCGTTTCTGCCTGGGAAGGCTCTCGTCATAGCAAAACTGACGTAATTCTTGTAACTTCTCCTGCTGTCCCTGCTCTTGCGAGTTGCTGGTTAATTACTTTGGAAAGCAGAGGATCTAGGCTGTTTTTCTTTACTCCGTAAACACTGATCTAGCAAATCTCATTTAGAAAGTTGCCTTTGTGCCTATGAGTGCTAGAAACCTATTTATTTTACAAAAAAACCAAAGTATAAAGGCACATTTTAAGCTCCCTCTGCTTTTCTATATTCTCACTACTTAACAATGAAATACATTCATGCTCTGCCTATATAAACCACCTCATCGATTTTAGTAGACCAGGTCATGAGAGAAAAGAAAGTGGACGTTAGTAGGAGATGCAGTGACTTGGGAGGGAGACACTAAATGGCCACTGGTATATTTCCACCCTGTCTATTTTGAAGTAGCAAATACTTTGCACTAGTCTACTATGTTTAAATGGTCTGGAACATATAGCTAGAGCAGCTATGAAAACAGTAGAATTTTTAAAGTTTTGTATTTCTTTTTTCTTCTTTTATGTTAGACTTCAGAGTAAACAAAGCTTTACACTACTGTTTGGTTTTGTCTATTATATGTAGTAAAAGCCTAATGTAATTTAAAATTTGTTATGTACTTGAACCTGCATTTAACCTCACAGGTAAACAGATTGATAATAAGAGATGAGAAAGAGGTCTCATTATTTGAAAAGCAAATTGACAATATACAAGTTTTCCGAAATGACCTACAATAAAATGTAGCGTATTCAAAATCTTAAAGTGAAATAAAAATGTACTACACAAAGTAATTATGTGAGCTCTGAACTGATATTGTTCCCTTTGGAAAGGTTTTCTTGCTATATCCCTTGGTAGGATATCTACTGTAAGATATTACAGCTTTGATGGGCTAAACCAGAAGGTGGTACAGGTTTTCTCTGTTGTAAATGCCAGTGAACAAGCCTTAAAGAACTTGTAACTGGTTGGCTTTGGTACATCTTGCCAAAAAACTGCTTGCTTATGCTGCGACCCTAAATAGGAAAGATACTAATGCCCTGTATTGGGTGACAGAAATTAACTAAATCAGCATGTAACTCAGAAGAACTTTGTCTCCTCCACTATTCATTAGATTAAATGTAAGACACTTATTTAAAAGCTAGTTATTGATAGCAGTGGAAGCTTTCAAAGTAAAATGAAAGATACGGTTTTGCTCAGTTTTGGGGCTCTCCAATATCAAGAGACAGGATTTAGACAGAAAATTCTTACGTTGGCACGTGTAAATTCTAGGTCTTCAGGACATGAGTGCCTTCCAGATTTGTTTGGAAAGAGATGGAAAGGATTTTTTTGAGTTGTTTGCAAGTTATCTGTTAACTAAAAAGTAGATGACATGCATAAGCATGTGTCAACATGAAAGTTAATTTTGAGGGAAGTCCATTGTAGTTTTCTGTTACAATTTCTGTAAGCGTAATCATCCTCTTCCTTACAAGCTTTCCCACATATGTTCTCCATCCTAGCAAAATGCAGTTATTTTAAAGGTTAGTCTTGAAATTTTGCTTGAAATACACAACGAAAATTAAGGTTGTACTTTCTGAATTCTTGAGTACTGATAAGTCTCTTCCTTCTCTCTTAACCTTTTCCCCTTCCAATATGGGAAGTGCTACCATATGGGAGTACAGTTCATTTTATAAGAAAAATAATCACACAGAACAGGACTTATTACACTTGTGATATTCATTTTGGCTGACTAAAGGGAAAGCCTGTTTGGCCTTGAGGAATTTATACAAACCACTTAGAAGCCAATCCTATATCCTTTGAAGATTTGATGGTGAAATACAGTGATTGGAGGGGGCCTCTTAAAGCAGACGTGGAAATTAGTTCCCTATAATTTAAAAATGCATTTTGAGTCCGTTGTAGTGGTGTAGTAGGTGCTCTTGTTTAATACAGAAGAAAAGAAAGAAGGAGAAAAAGAAAGAGGAAAAGAAAAATACAGGAAGAAAAGAGAAAAAGAAAAAAAATTACAAAGAAGAAAGAAAAAGAAAAAATACAAAGACAAAGAAAAAAGATAGACGAGGGGAAAGTGAAAAAGCAAGAGAAAAAAGGGAGAAAAAGAGAAGGAAAAGAAAAAAGGAAAGTAAAAATAGGAAGAGAGAAAGAGAAGGAACAAGAAAAAGGGAAAGAAAAAGGAGAATGGGAAAGAAGCAGCAGAAGAAAGAAAAAAAAAATCCTCTTTTATGTCAAAGCTGGGGGAGTTGTCTTGGTCACAGTGTATGTTACTGTGTTGCTTCATGAAGCTTAATTTGGTTGTACTTTTTGCCACTTCACAAATTCCATGGTTGTGTAATCACCAGTAGGATAGGAGTTATAAGTCTTGTGCACTGTTTTTTCTAAGTATTTCATTCTCAAGTGAGCTTGGTGTCATCAGACAGACCAACAGATGTCTGTAGATTTAAGGGCCAGATTATGGTTGTTGTTAAGGAAGGATGAAGTGGAAGTTTTAACACTGACCATATGTGCATTTTAATTGACTTGTGGATTTTAGGATACCGTTATAGTCATGTTGCTTGTACTTCAGGGCAATGATGATAAAAATGGTAATTCTTGATTGTATTTCAGAAACAGTTCCATACTGTATCATTCTTCTGAAGCCTGCAAACAAGTCTAGGCTAGAGTTTTGTGATCAGAGGGGATTTGCTACATCAGAGGGGAAAATATTTTATTCATGTGTTGTTTTTTGGACAATCATATTCTGGGCTATATTACAATGGCACGATAAATTGCTGAATACACTGTCTGCTGAATATGACCTCACCATGAAAAATTTGATGCATTAGAGTAGGAAAGGTTGGAATATATCAACCTTAGCTGACAAGGGACTTTGAATTTTGACCTAACACAGATGACCTTTGTGTGCAATAAAAGTGAGTTTAATCTCCAGGTCAAGGTTGAGGTGAACAGTAGGGCAATGTGGATTGGTTTGTGCTGGCTATGGCTGGATCACACCTAGCAAGGAAAGAAATCCAAGGTCTTTGCATTTCAGAGTAAGTAAATGCTTGTTTACCTAAATTTTACTTGTATCTGTTACACCACCTTCAAAATCTGTGCTGCGCTGTAGGCAGCTAACTTCAGCAGCTGCGGACTAATTCATTCGAAGCTCAGTGTTTCAGAATAAGAAGTGTGAGGTATGTATATTCTGCTCCTATAGATCATTGAATAGGTAAGCTAAATAAAATTTCTCCTCTAGCATGTAGAATAAAGACTGTCAAGTATATTGCCTTGCTATGAAAAGGGTGAAATCTAGAAGCTTTATTTCTTTGACAGCTAACCTGTCTTTGGAACGTCGGAAGTTTATTCCTAAGTGGCTTGTGCTTTTAGGAGGAACACAATTAAGAGAGCTCTGATATGTTTCACTAGGCAAATACAAAGAAAACAGGTCCTTCTGAGCACTCCCTTGTTGTAAAAGGTATTTGATCAAAGAAGCTAAGTTACAAAATGTTTTGGGGGTTGTCTAGGTTACATAATAAAGACGTATAGATGAATTTAAATAAAAGATTGTCATGTTTTATAGTAGTCACAAACAAAATCTGTCTTTTTAACTGGCTGGTGTTCCAGGAGTGCTATTTTACCAACACGCTAACAGTACATGCCCTGAATACTTTACACAGATAACAGTGGTAGCAGTGGTGCTGTTGGAAGGAGGGGGGAAGGAGGGAGTTCTCTTTAAATCAGCCAGGAAAAAAAAAGTTTGAGACTAATGGAAAGAACCTCTACTCCTTTAATAGAGCCTGCAAAATATATTCTCCAGGACTGATCAGCTCTGAAGGCTCTAGAGGTTTGATGATTGGAATGGCAGGAAATCACGCTTTCAGGACATAACGAATTGACTAGGCCATCCATCATTTGTTAGCATGCGCTGAAACGCTGGGTTTGTGTGCAGAGGTCTGTGATTTAGTAAATACTTGGGAGATGAATAGAGCTTACACACAAGGGAAGATATTGCTGTCCTTCAGCAGCCTTAGACACAGATCCCTGCTGAGAAGGCCGTCTGACAGCAGCTCATCAGTAACTGGCCTGTCACAGTCAGTGATGCCCACCAGCCATCCCCAGTATATTAAATGCATTTTTAATATCTGCTTCAGTAGATTTAATGAAGAAAATTTAGTTTCCATACTCTGATCACTGCTTCCTCAAGTGTTTTAAAGCATTGAGTGAAGCACTTCCAAGAAGGGAACTGTGCTGATACCTGGAGGAGTTGATTGAAAATGAAAGTGAAACAGAATGCAAACAGGAGTGTTGTTATCCGCACAGTCTCCTTAAAGCAAAGCAAAAATGTTTGGAAAAAGCAGTGATCTTCTTAGAAACAATTGACCCTCCTACAGAGGGATCTTATGCAGGAGGCTGGACAGCAGCAGAGATGTGGTGCTGGAAAAGGTGTACTCACAGTGGTTCTGTTTAGTGTGGCTGGGCTTGCCAAAAGGCATAATTGCATTTCCTATGTCAGATGTCAGTATTTGAATCAGATCATCGTTCTGTTTGGCTTTCAGAGTCCTGAGAGGAGGCTCGCTACAAATGGAAGGAATGGAATAGATCATGTTTTTAATAACTAACATAGATTTGGGGTTGTAGTTGGCATTTTTGTGAGGGATGCAGTTGATGAAAATTATTGTACTGTTCCATGGCGTTGCTTAAACTGATGTAGGAAACAAGTACTGAGACATAATGGAAAATAAAACTTCTGCTGTTTTTATAACTTAGCATGGTCATTGAGAATTGCTCAGTACTGACATTCTGCTTGTAAGGACTGCATGGAATTATTTTTTTAACTTTTTAGCAAATGATAAGATCTTTTGATGTCCATATATATAGATAAACTTAATAGTTTGAATTTCCTGGGAACTTTCCGGGAAAGCTTCTGTTTACATAACGGCAAATATGTTGGGTTTCATTTTCTAACGAGATTCAGTGCTTATGATATTTACTTCAAGACAGCAAGACAAACAACTCGATTTTGTTGCAAACATCTATTTGAAACATTCACTTCTTGAGCTTTTTTCCCTCAGGAATCCATTCTGTGTTCACAGAAGAGAAAGCAAGTGCCGAATGAGACCTATAAATTTGATTCTTGTATGTGTCAAACCAGTAATGTATTAAATGCATATTATTATAAAAATTTAAGACGTGTCCTAAACACTTACATTTTTATAACACATGACAATATTAAATAATACATTTTCTTGTTAGCATCTGTTTTCTGTCATTGTTGGCAGGACCAGTGATTTATTACTTAAATTAATGACTACAACCATTTTGGTCCTGATATATGCCCCTAAGCTTATCACATCACTTCATAAAATAACATATATGCTTCTATGAAAGTCATTTTTTAATTGTTTATTCCTTTAAGTTCCTGATGAAAATATCATATCTATTTGTAATGTGAAAGTCTCAGAAGCTTGTATTATACTTCAGACTGAGTGAAATAATGGTAAGGATTAATTTCTGTAAGAATATGGAATGCAGTAACTGATCTACTAAAATTGTCTTCTAAGACAAGCCTGGTAAGACTATTGTTACCAAAAAAACCCAAACCAACAGCATTGCAAGAGGAGTGGAAAAAGCTGCTATGTTTTCTTCAGATCTGGTGATGGTTAAAAGCCTTGTTCATTTGTTTGTTTGACTAACTGGTATCATACAAGTAGATTTCAAACTCCCATTGGCATGCTAAGATTTCATGCTCTATGATTAGTTTTCAGCTTGTATTTCATGAAGTCCTTGTTGCCCATGGATTTCAAATAAAGAATTCAAAGTAAATTAACAACTTCTCAGCAGGCTTAAATTTGCCAAACAGTAATCTATGCCTGTTGTGGGAAACATGTTTTGGTTTGTGAGCCCCTTAGGTTGAAAACTTCTGTTTTGTCAGCAACTAAAGCATTTTTATCTGTCTTACTGTTTCTTTTCGTACATGTTTTTTTAAATTCTAGTGTCCACAGAACGTTTTGAACATGGCAGTGATATGAATGGGAGGTACTATCCCTTCCAGCACACACTCCAGGATATCCAGTAGCCTGATTGATAGTGACATTCTCATTGCTTTATGCTGGAGAATTCTTGAACTTCAGTCCCCTGCTTTATCCTTCTCATCGGAATAGGATATTTAAGTGAGTGTTGCTGTCCATCCAGATTGGCAAAAAGGCTGAAAAAGAATCTATTGTTTGGGTAAATGTCCTCTATTTGCATATCTGTATGTAGACCTCCAAGGTCTTGGAAGCATTTGATAGCATTGATTCCCAGATACCTCCAGAAGCTTCAACGCTGAATAAAAATGTCCTAAGATAGCACACATTCTTCTTCCACAGAAAGTGGAATGTTGTCAAATATTTCTTTGAGTAAGACCCATGTGATAGCAAAGGTAGTCTCTTGTGTAATGCAGCCTGTCTGAAATTGTTTCAAAGGCAGCATAAAAAATATGACCAAAACAGAGGTAATACTTACTTCTGTGACTGAACTAATATAAAGGGTCTTTTGGAGTTCCTCATTGTTAATTGAGGACCCACCAGTTCTTTATTGCACTTCTGTGGAATGTGGGTGTGTGTTACGAAGCTACAACTACCACAAAGTACAATGACTAATAGCCAAAGAGTTGGTGTAGGTTCCTACAGATGAAAAGGCTATTGAACATTAGCAGTTTCCAGCATTAATATAAAATTCATGTTGTCAGTGCAGCTGTTGTTCAGTTTTCAACACAGCTGAGCAATGTGCCTTCCTAGACAAATGCGTTATCTTGGATACACAAAATACAGAAACATAAAAATAACTCATAAGCTAGATTTCTGGTTCTTACTGAGCTTAAAAAGGAAGTTTCGCTTTGACCAGTTGGCAGGTATTCCAGTAGACCAAGCAAGTTCCATTCCAAATACATTGTTTAATGACCTCATTGCAATGAGTTACCTGACACAGGAATATGTTTTCTTTGCTCCTATTATTAGAAACAGAAGAATTATTATTGACCAAAAAGAGAAGTTGGACTACAGTTTGTATCTCACTTGTATTGTGTCCCTTTGACATCAGTGGTCAGAGAAGGAAAAAGGAAAATGATCCTTTATGGAATAAACACATGGTTTCAGTCTAAGTATTTTTCTAGTCATATCTATCTGTTTGGTATGTCCTCTAAGTGCAGATGGGTTTTGTTCCACACAGATCCTATCAGTTACCCAACAACTATTATCCACAAGCTTCCAGCTGACACCTTTTGTTTTAATTTACTATTTAGACACAAACCTTGCCAGTGACGGTCAATCATTCTTACACACTATTATTTTTGTGGCTTTGCCGTTTCTGGATAAAGAATTTGTCCATTTGTCTGGGCGTAGATGCTTGCCATTCTAACACTTTAAATCTCAATAATTTAAAAATATTATTCAAATCTTTCAGCTACTGTGTAGAAATTAATATATTTCTATGTAGGCAGGTTTGGGGTGGTCAACATGTATCACATGTTAATTGTTTGCTTTAGTTTATTTTCTAATTCTTAGCTCTTTAGTCTCCTTACCAAGGAGAGAGAGAGGTATCTTAATGGAACTTTGCATTAGTGGATCAGGATGTTTACTGAAATAACCAGTTAAAATTATTAAAATATGCAGTTGAAAGCAACGTGCTTAGTTTAATGTGCTTCTGAATATTGAATGCAAGTAAAATGGTATATAGGCGTGGAGCCATTTGTTATATTTTACTGTATGAAGCAATAGCTGTGTAAACCTTAACCTCGTAATTTTGCAAGTTCCACTTTATCATGCAGCTGTAAAAGGTAATCAAAATAAATCATGGAAGATGAGGAAATATTTTCTAGGGCTTTCTGTATGCTTTCAGAAGTGGCGCTTGATCCATGAAATTTTAGTAAGCATATTAAATAATACAATATGATATGCAATGTGTCAGGTCTGATAAATTATTTTGTATAGGACATTTATACAACATATGGTGAGCTGCTATGTGAACAGCTTAATGACTAAATTATGTTAATCTTTCTTGCCATATTTACTTTTCATTTAAAAAACAGCATTTTCAAATTTTTATTTTACTTTTTTGATCACGGGTAGATATAAGAAAGGTGTAGGTCATCTCCGAGAAGCCGTGACAGTGATCCAAGGTTCCTCAGCTGTGCAGTGTACATAACACAGATGTTGGGAGAGTCATCTGTCAGCTATGCCTCTCCTATGGAGTTAAAGTTCTAGGGGGAAAAGAATTCGACACAGTGCTGTCACTGTTACATTTTCACAATAGAAGAGCATGCAAATATTCAACCTCCTGCTTAGCAGTAGTGCCCTGTCTAATGTCTGTGCTGGTTAGAATAAAAAAATAGTGGGTGCATCTAGGGCTCATAGATCTGACAAAGGTCATGCTATGCTGGGCATTTGAATTGGAAATTGTCTGGACTTAGATTTTATAAAGCTCCCACTGTTGTCGGGGAAAATTTCAGCAGGGTTTTGTCCCTAGAGAGGCCTCTTAGGCCCTTTTCTGTCCTATGAATGAATTTAGATGTGAGGGTTTCTCCTGCCTTAAAACTGTTAAGTTCATTTTGCATACATCCCCAGAGAGAAAAACTGGCAGATGCTTTTGTCTTGGAAGTGTTTAAAAGAAAACTGCAGAACAGGAACAAGGGAGAGAAGGGGCCCTATGTGGAGTCCCAGAACATTTTGGAAATGGCCAATATGCAGTTTTCATCAGTACTAAGGCGGGGCGCAATATGGTGCCTGTAGCTCACTAGGGAATATGAATGTTGATTAAGCATACTCCCAGGCTTTGAAATCCTGAAAGCAGTGTCAGAATAATGGATGTTGAGCAAATGTCAAGCATTTGTTAATTTCTCTGTTATTTGGAGTTTATCTACCATGATCAATCAAATAAACTAGTGCTCCTCTGTTGTGGCATGTGTCATTGATATGGTGATTAGGTGGCCTTCTGCCTTTTTTTTTTTTTTTTTAAATCCAGGTAACATTACATATGAAGAGCCATAACTTTAAGTTAAAGATTTGTTTGCGGTTGGTTTAGTGGAAGGTGGTGTACTAACAAAATACTTTGGGGTACTGAGAGAAAAAAGTATTTGCATTTCTGCTGTGCTAAAAAATTACATTCATGACATTTTTTCCATTTTTGGCCTTAAAAGCTATACATACTGTTGTGGGAAGGAGAAATTATTTCTAAATGAAAGTTGATAGAAGAAACTTCTACTTACTCTTAAAAGACATTTGAAAGCAAAGGATATCCACTCCAAATTAGTATTAATTCATGGTTTAGGTGCCTTCTTCCCTATAAATCTTTTAGTTTCTATGAAGTAGGTCTTGACATCCTTGTTTTTGATTGGGAAACACGTTCACATGCCCTTTAGTTAAAAGTGAAGGGGGTGAGTCTTTGACTTTAGTAAGAATACACACTCTTTTACAAGAATATATCAGAGAAGTTGTTAGGTTGTTAGTTACTGACTAATATGAAGAAATGTAAATGGTCAGGTCCAGAATATTTGTTTCTGCACTGTTTTCTGATGTCCTAGTTCTGCTAATTTGCCGCTCTTAGAAGTTAAGTAACATACAAAGACCTGATATTTAAATGTGAAGTACAAATTAAAAATAATCTGAAGGAGAAGGCGGCTCTCTGGCCTTTGCTGCTTTACTCTAATATATAAAGACTTTAAAATGGGAGAGGATAGGGTTGGGATGTTTTGTATGAGGCCTTTTTGAAAGCTGCCTGAAGGATGTTAACAGTCACATTTCACTGAATTCCAGTAAAGTTTAGTTACCCCCCTTCTCATGGATTTTTTTTTTTTTTTGCAAAGTCTAGTCCTTATGTGCTTAATGCAAAGATGGCAATGTATATTTTTATTATATTTTTGACAACTCCCAGAAATGTAAGAAGTGTCAGTGAGTCATGCCATATGACTTGATGTATGTTGAGGTCATCTTCAGTTTATTTTAACATAGAACAAATGTTTGATGCTGAACTAGTTTTCCTTCTTCCTTGACTTCCACATTTATTTACCAAAACCTCCGGGCCTATTCTGCCAAGACTGGTCAAATTTTGTTGCTTAAAGAAGGTAGTGCTGTATGGCAAACCTATTGACTGTGTACATTGGAGATGATTCTGTTCAGTTAGTGCATGGAATAAGAGTTCTTCTGGAAACCCAACCTTTCCTGCAGCACTGCAGGAAGCATAGCATACAGTCATTGCACAGATTTTCAGAGCAGTGCAAAGAACACCAAAAAATAAATCCTCTGGAAAGAGGAGGAAGGGAAAGGAAAATCCTGTTGGTAGGAGTGCAAAAGAAGGATAGAGAAGTTTTAGGATAGAGTAGTGTAATATTGTGATCACCGCTTGTCAGATGTTCCCTTCATATTGCCTGCCAGTTGTAGGTAGACAGCTTTTTAAAAGAATGCTGGAAGACCACTAGTAAAAAGGAACAGCTGGGTTTCCTTCTTAGTGAGTTTCTGCCATCTTTCCAATGGGAAGTAAGTAGTGGAATTAATGGCACAGTAAGCTATACCCCCCGAGGCTGAAAGTAGACTTTGTAAATATCTACATATATGGTACAGTAACTTACAGATACAAGGCAAAGTACTGTACTGCCAGCTAGGTAGATAGACAAGAATTATTCTGTGTTTTTTCTTTTGTTTTGTTTTCTAATTACAAGTAGCTTTAAAATTTATTCTGAACTTTTAAATGGTAAACACTGTTTAGAGCTTAAGACTAAAACTCTCAAGGGGACTAGCTATAAATGGATTCATTTCTTGCCTGAAATCTGTATTGTTCCCGAAACTGGAATTTACTCTTCTGTATCATCCATATGTGACAGAGCTAAAATTCTTTAAATTATATCCTGTATGGGAAGCATTAATAAGATCCTGATTTGTTTAAGGAATGAACAATTTTGGTTGGATTACTGAAAGCTTTTTTGACTTAAGGTGTTCACTTTTTACCCTGGAGATAGCTATGCAACAGTGTGTGTGCTTGACATGTGATGCATGCAAATGCTAAATACAGTAGCAGCATGAGGCAAGTGTCATTAACAGTAATTTATGTAATGAAAGCCACCTGGCTGTCTTCGTAAATTAATTGCTTGTAAATAATAAATTTAAATATAATTTATAGTTTTCTAAATTTGATTATATATTTTTAGGAGCAAATTGTTTAAGGGTGTTTGGGGATTTATTTAGTTTGAAATTGGCACAGATATGCTTTTTACATACAGGCTAATTTTTTAACTGTAAAATGAACAGTCTAATTAGCTTCAAATTGCCATTCACTCATAAAAATAGTTCTCTAAATTTAAATTTAAACATCTAGTTTATACAAAACAATATAGGTTTGAAGAAAAAAGTGTAAAATAGAATGATTTTTCCCATTTCTCCAGGAAATTTAAGATCGGAGTCTGAAAAACTTTTCTTGACAAAGTATTCTATAATCTGATTCTTTTCCGGGGGGGTAGGGGGAGTAGCACGACAGAGTTATCCAAACAAAATGAGTAAGGTGAACACAAAATTAGTATATATCAAATATTTTTTTCCAGTAATAGCCTACTAAGTGAATGTTTTTTCAGTAGGGACCTTCAAGAAGGCAGATAGGAAGGGTGAGGGATAAAACGCCTGGCTTAAATTGTAGCTGTTTTGCCTTAACTGCTTTTTGAGGTCCATTGCTGTTGCAGCCTAGGAGCATCTTTCTTTGCACAACCATCCTGAGATAACTACAACTTTTGTGCATTTTTGTCTAATGGTTCAGCATTTAGATTGTGGTACTAAGAGAAAGAGTTCAGACTTGCAAACGTGTTTTCTGTATAATCTTAACTGAAGTAAATTCAAATACAGTGTGGATGATGTACAGTTAAGTGCAAACAAGGAATTTGCAGAGGTTTGGCTTTTTTCTCTTCAGTCTCTGGTATGCTGCCTTATGCCTCTGCTCTGGGATGTGTTTACTGATTCTTTCCTGGATATTAAGAAACTTTTCTTCTTGCTGAGTAACTTGGAGTAGTTGAGGACAAGGACATAGCAAATCATCTGCTTATGTTAGTCTCAAGCTTTGCTTTTTTGATTTAATTTTCTGAGAAATTTTATTGGTAGAGTTAAAAGGAGTATTTTGGAGAATACCAGGAGATGGAGATGTGGAGGACAAGTACTATGATTGTCAAGGTGTATGTAGGAGGCAAACCCTATTTGACTCCTATCAGTTTCTTTTTAACAATAGACTCCCTGACTAGATGATCAGAGGGTACCAGAGAAGTTCTGGCATGTGTAAGGTAGAGTGATTTGATAGTCATTGAAGCCTGATATCAGAATATTTGAGAGCTTTAATTTCGTGTTTTAGCACTGACGTTGTATTTTTTGAACCTGTGTTGTGAATATATCTTGGTTCTGTATTACATCTGAAAATACTTTTCAGCTTGAGAATTGAACCTTACAAAATAGTTTATGCTTTTATGGAAGAGACTTTACTTGAAACATTAGTGAAAGAGTATTTATTTACAAAGGTCTTTGTGTGGGTTTGGCATTTAAGTAGGTTTCAAACATTCATGCAACAAGCACTGTGCTGTTTATCTCTGGAAATAAAAATATCAGAACAGTATCTCGGGCAAATTACTATCTATTTTCTCTACCTGCTTACTAAGATAATAAGACCTAAAAATAGTTTCTTTTCATTTGGAAAGACCACTCTTCTGTTCCTGTGTTTTCAAACTTCCATTTTTAACTGTAATATCTGCCAATGTTTATCCACTGTTAAAGCATAATGTTATTCTTCTCATCATAAGCATATATATGTGAATGGAAAAATTGCGTCTTTATTCTGACTTCTCTTTTCATTTTGGGGACTTGATCAGAAATACTTTGTAATCATTTGAATATGGCATATTTTGAGTTACACTTTTATTACTACTATTGAAAGTTAGATTTTTGTGGTGTGAGTGAAAGAAGGTGGAATTTATCTCTGTGAAGAGCTAGCATTATTTTGTGATCATTGCCTGTATTGATAATTTGTATTTACCTCTGCATTTTATTTTTTTCATGTCTGATAGAGATTGTTCATAGTCTGCAGTTGTTTTAAAATAAATTGGCTGTTAAAACAGACACCAAGAAATGAGGTGTCTACAGGAAGAATTGGTGCCCTGTTCTTAAAGGAACTTCTAAGTCTTTCTAAATGAAAAATCATTCAAACAGTATCTAATACTGGCAATTTTCCTCTGTCTGCTGCTAGAACTTATTGGCCAACTAGGTCAGACATTATTAAAGTTCAAGTGGCCCAGTGGGAAAAGTAATGGCCTTATGCTACTATGAATTTTAAATGCTGCCATTTCTATGTATTGCACCATCATCTGTTCTCGCACATCACTAAATTGTATAGAAGTTGGGGGACCAACCAGTGTCAAGGTCATAGAAGTGATGACTCTTCTCAAGTAGCCTTCTCGGAGCTTTGTCATACAGTTATTCTCATAACCCAGGCTATAGGCAGCAAAGTTGTATGCACATGCCTGCATTTAACCTTTTTATTATCATTGGACAGCGTAAGCCTGCAATACAGGATGTCTTTTTCCTCAGACTCGTTACTTTTGGTTTTTATTTTTGATCCTACCGAAGGTATGAAATTGACTTTGATGCAAAGACAATTTTTAGTAAGTGATTTGTGTTTAAACCTTTTGAGTTGAGCTGTTGTGCAGTTTATTGAACTGGATATCAGAGAATTTCAAAATTTATGAGTGCTGTAGTTCTCCAGATGAGCTTGAATTTTCTCTTGATTTTAAATGTCATGGTACTAAATCTGAAAGGAGCATATCAGCAGATACTTCTTATCATATATATATATTTATTGAATTTTTATAGTATTTAATAGATTTGTAATGGGAGTATTTCCCCAACAGCACTGTGTTGGCTTTGTAGTTCCCAAAGTAGTAGCTACTGATAATGTTTCATTGTACGGAAGGCTTCCTATGTAGAGGTAATAAAACTGGTTTTGTATCCCAGACTTGAACTGGTGTAGCTGGAAAGCTGTAACATTGGAAGATAGCCACTTTATAGAACTTACCAAGTTGTAACTAAAGACTTAGGTACTTTTATGTAGTTCCTCCAATTCAAACCCATATATTGATTTAAACACATATATTCTCTCTCTCTCACACAGACACACACACACATGTATATTGATTTAGCTTAAATTGGTAATTCATTGACTACAAATCAATGTTAGATTTGTGAATGATATAGTACAAATGTGTGCAGAGACGCTAAGCTGCTTTTCAGGAATTTTCATTCAGAGAAGTGACCACAAGCATATTAAAAGTTTAGGAAAGATTTTATTATTAAAAGCTGCAGTGGAGAGAGGTTAAAGCCAGAACTATTCTAGGGGTCAGTGAGCCTCCCTCCCTCATTAAATGTTCTTTAGTGCTTGGATGCGTATAAGCCGAGCGCTTCTCAAGCTTTGGTAGGCCTTTTTTATTCCTGAGCCTTCCTGGATCCTCACATGGAACCATTCAGACTGCTAAGAAGCCTTTTTCCCATCCTGACAGTCCTGACAGGTAGAAGAAATTCTGAGAGTCCATGAGTTGTCACCTCCTCTCAGGTGGGAAGTTCACTGTCAGTCTGGCTTTAGTTGCTTTATGGGTATAACTGTGGGGCTTGTTAGCCTACAGCCTGCCCTTCTGGGAAGCCACGGAGGCTTTACGTGTCCATGCATGCGTTAGGCATTTGAGCCAGTCTTGTTGGATCTATTTGAAATCGGTTATTGACAGAGTTTTTAGAAAGAAGAGCGGACTGGTTATCATGTGTTGAGCAGCATGGAAACACTGCTTTCTTTAGGAGTCCCTGTTCCAAAGTGTTTGCAGTAGAGACGATGAGAGTTAAAAGGCTGTTTGCGTTTCTGTCATGTCTTTGATAATGTAACAGGGAAAACGTATTTTAGGCACACATTCTGGAATTTCAGGATAGCTGTGAGGAGAATTCCCCTTCCACCCCCGTCAGTTAAATTCGTCAAATATGTATATTTCTTTTCTCACATAGTTCTTAATCCAGCATGTCAGCACCACGCAATTCTAGTTCTGGGTTGTATGTATTACTTTTATTTCAAAGCTCAATTAGTAAAAATAGTTAAAAACTTATACATAGAAAGGGGAGGTTCTTTTCCACTTACTAGGAATAGGAGACTCTTGCTGTCTGCTTTAGAACATCTCATGAAGGGATATGACTAGCACTACGTACTCACACTGGAGACTGTGGATGGAAAGAAACAATTTCTCCCCCTACCTGAATTCCTACAACAGCTAAATGCAGTGTTGTATGCGCTTCTGAGAAAAGGTTTGACACTGCTGCTTTGGGATTTCACATGTAGCAGCTTCTGAATTTTGGAAACACAGCTCCTGCCCCCACACTCAATTTTTTTAACCAATATATTTATCGTCTTAATGAAGTGGAATGTTCCATTTTGTGAAAGGGAAGCAGTGAAGCAATGTTCTTTGTAGATTTCATGTGTTTAAAAAAAAAAATCAAGGCTATTCTATATATATATAATATATATTTGTCTCATGATGGACTTTGCTTTCCCCCTGCTTGTCTCCACTTGTGTGAATAGTTACTGGATTAAATAGTGCAGTTAATGTTTACTCTTGATTTTTTTTTTTTTAACAGATCTCTCTAGATACTCTTCCTTTGTTCCATGGTAAAATACATTAAATGTAAAGCTGAATTTTTAGTCTTTCTATTTTAGGCAAAAAGTGCAGAGTTAAAGATGAGGGAAAGGAAACTAATTTTAAAATTAATAGATGAAACAAGTGGAAACTTGGTTTTGTACGTAAAATCTTATGTTTTCGGTAATCTCAGAAAATAAAGTAGAAAAGGCTAACTTTTATCTTATCTCTAAAGAACTAATAATTTGTAAGGGCTGATAATATAATATTTGCAGAAGCTGTCATGTTCGGATTTTCTCCTGGTGAAGCTGCAATAAATAGCAAATATTAAGTTGGACAGCACCCCAAATCTTGGCTATATCTGCAAGCCTGCTTTGTTGAGAAGATGATCTGATCCTATTAAATTATTTTCATCCTTACTAGCTCCTTCGTGGCCAGAGTTTTATATCAACTCTGGTTATGAAGCACTGATCTGCATCAGCATATTATCTTTATATATATAGTATATATATAAATACTCATTGCAAAACAAAACACTTCTGAAATACACTCCAGGGATATTAGCATTCCTCCTCTACCAAATTCTGGGATTCATTAGGAGGGAATGGTCTAAATTTTATTCTTACATTTTAAATGACCAAAAGGCATTTCTTTTTCCAGCACCAGACTTGCAGTTATCTTTTTAACTTGACTGATCTTAGAGATAATTTATCTCTTGTTCTGGTCTGACTTGGGCATCCCATTCTGAATGTGGATGGACTTTAATATTTGTAATATTTTTAATTTTTTATGATAAGAAAATTGTTACATCATTTGGAACCTAGAAATGACATTTCATTTTTTAAAGTAAAAGTTATTTTCTTTAAAAAAAATAGTTATTTTGTAGCAGATTTTAGATTTCACAGTTTTCGGTCTAAATCCAGTTATGTATTGACAAGAGCACAAAGTGCATCAAGTATTCAGATGGAAGTATGCCACCGACATCAACACAGAGTAACAAAAGGTAAATTGGTTCATCATGGATGCTGATGTACAAGAAAAAGAGGTTATTTGAAGAGCGAGGCTGGTTGCTTTGAACAGAGCTCTGGGAGTTAGATCCATTACCATCTGGAATTGCAGAAGAAAATGTTTCCATGAAAGTGGCTGCTACAGAATTTAAGAGGAAAGTCTGCTTATTTTCCTGGAAAATAGATTTAGTCCTACAAGATGGGTAACAGTTAATTTATTAATTATTTAAACCAGGTAGTACACAGAATTATGAGTTTGAGGAGTTTTTGTTTCTTTGTTTCAGAAAATCAGCAAATCTGTACCTTGGCTCTACAGTTAGTTCTTGACAAAAGAGCTTGCTCAACACAAAGATGTCTATATCCCTAGCCTTGCAGTAAGCCATGGGGCTTGCTATAAAGTTTATTCCATAAGAGGCAATAATGCAGCACTGAAATGTTATTTTGAACAAAAGGTATTTTCAGTGTTGTGTTTGTTGTCCTTGGTATCTCAGCTATACTAATTTGTCTGCTCTTTTGCTGCTTTGAAATCCTGTATAGAAGTGTCTGAGGATGGATGGGGCCCTCAGAATTTGGCTGCTCCTACAGAAGTAATGATAACTTACATGGCAGTATCCCTGCTGTCAGTATCGGCAGTTGTGATCGTGCTGTCATGCAGTGCAAATGCATGTTCATGACTTCTGTCCCCTCTCCAAGTACACAATACTGTCTTTTTCAGCACTTTCTGAAACCACAATGTTTCAGTTTTCTGTCAATGGCTTCTTGCAATAGAGGCTCCAGCTGTGTTTTGAGGAGCTGTTGTGTTTTGCTGGGGAGTTGTGGCAATGGAATTGTGGCAAGGAAATGCTGAGTGGCAGAGAAGTGGTTTTAGTGTTTCAGACGGGAACTATGTTAACCAGAAGAAACATGGAAGCAGCCATGTGAAGATATAAATCCACTTCTCTTGGGGAAGGAGAAAGATCTTCTGGTAGTAAGGCTTGTAATACTTTGAATGGTACTATCGAAATAATTCTCTTTGTCACAGTCATAATATTTTTGTACTGCAATCCGGTATATATCCAACTTGTTCAGTTCTTGGACTGACTTTTTAGTGTTTGTGGTAAGTCTGAAATGATCTGAACAGTTGGAAGCATAGGGGAGGAGTGTCAGACTAAACTGTAGTAGAAGGGCAAAATCCAAGGACACCAAGGGAACAAGTAAAATGGACAAGAGTCAGGAGTGTGAAGAAAGAGATAATGGTCTTAATTCTTTTTGATATGTCAGTGGGTGTAAAAGGATAATGGTACAATAAGTGCAGTAAACATACTGTGAATATCCTAAAAAATACAAAAATTGGTATGTCAGTGGGAGAGAACTCAAACCAGAAATCCAGTTAAATGCTGTCCTGTTCTATTTTGGTTTTTTTACACATCTTTAAATTCAGTTCTACCATTACGACCATGTAAATCTGCCAGATAGTAATAGTTACGTGGAGAGCCATTAGGGGGCCATATGTATCCAACTTATTTATAGTCTGCAGGGTTTTTTTTTAAATAAATCAACTTGCAGTACCTTAGCTTTGCATATGTATATAGCCTGTATAAGTATATAATCTTAATTTCTTTCCTTTGTTCACCTTCTAGTGACTACATGTGCATGTTGAAGGTTGCCATAATTGGATGGTGCACCTTTTGGGGAGGCATTGTGGTACATGTCTCCTGGCCTCTGTGTCAAATGATGTGTATTTAAGAATATTTAAATTCTTGACTGTATCGTAATTCATTTCTCTGTAATCCATTCATTTCACAAACCTATATATTAGTCAGTTTATGTTGCTATCATTTTTCTACAGTTTTAACGTTCGGTCAGTGAGTATTCAGGGTGAACATTCTCACGTGTAAAATAAAGGAGATCAGGGCTCAGCTTACTGCTGTCACACAGATGTTGCACTGGGCAGACAAGCCCAAAATACAGTGTTATGGCAAAGATGCTGGAAGCACAGATACGGGCAAGACGAACTAGTAAGGTCTTCATAAGGCACTGCCTTAATCTACTTGCTTTGTTGCTAATGCTTCCACTGGTTGGTTTAGAGGTAACATTTTATATTGTGCTGCATAGACATCTCGTCTGTTTAAACCTGGACAAACCATTTAGTCATTCTGTGCCTCAGTTTTCCCTTTTAAAACTGGGAGTAAGACTTCCTTATCTTAAATTAGTGTTTCTGAAGTGTGAAAATTGCAGGGAGAAGGGCCACTTAAGTATGGAGAGAATAATTACGTTTAAGGTACATATGTGATACAGGTGTTAAATTCACATACAAGAAATCTGGCGGAAGAGTGAGGCTTTAGAAATTGCTGAATCTTTGAAGTACCTATGCTCTCCTTAGTAGGTAAGTTCACGAAAGGAAATATGTTAATTATTCATAATGCTTTGCTGTACAATAAAACTCGATTTATTGAGACTATAATTTGTTCAAGTTGCATGTAGTAGGAAAATATATCAGGAGTAATTAATTGTATTCAGGATGTGATGAGGTAGATATATCCACAGAGGACAATTGAAAACAGTAGCAGTGTGGTATTGATTGCCTTTCAGAGGGGGAAAAAAAATCTTGTCCCATTTCTAAATGTTAACAATTCAGAGAGAAAAATTCCCACTTGGGAAGAATGCTTTCCAGGTTGCTTCATTGCCAGGTGTTTGACATTGAGTGGAGCTTTAGATGAATGAAGCTTATGGCAGCTTTTGGAAATGACCGACTCCGGGGAATCTCAGCTTCCTGCTGTGAAAGTTTCTATTTTCAAAGCACATCAGTTTCAGTGGGAATGTTCCAGTGGTCCCATATGCTACTTCTGACAGAGGGGGAAGTTTTTAACCTGAATATGAGACAGCTACTGAAGAGGTTCCCTTGCTGCTAACAAAATGAATTTCAATATGTTGCCAATGAACAGGCGGCATGTTCCCAACTGCTGATGGAATTTAACTCCATCAATTATTAATGGAAATTTTGCTTTGTTTTCTTTTTTGCCTGTTTCCTTTTAACTCGGCTACCTGCTCCTGATAGGACTTTGTGGGTTCTGAAACTGAAAAAGGAATCACCCAAACAATATGCTCGTTTGCTTTGAAACTCTTGCTATATTTTCCTCCCCTCCCTCGTACGCTCTCTCCTTGACCTAGCAGCAGGAAGCCTTTGTCTGAGGTGTTCATCTGGAACAACTTTTCCACACTTGTTTTCATGTTCTGTTAGATTACAGGGCAGCAGGCCTACCTTTGAAGCTCCCTTCTCTTTTGTTTCTTTGCAGTGCACTCCAGTAATTAACTTTGTCCTTCTTTTATTTGTTCCAGTCAATCGCAGTCCACTCTGCTGAGCATCTTCTCCCAGGAGTACCAGGTTAGAAGTTTTCTCCTTTGTGAGGCTTGACAGGTGCCTAATTGAATGATGAATGTCCCTTTATTTCTTTGTAATTGAACTGCCAGCTTTCTGATTGGTTTGGAGGATGTTCCCTTTTCCACATCAAGCACCGCCTGAGTCTCAGTGGATGGCTGCCAAGCCTACCCATCCATCTGTCTAATAACATCTAGCCTTTGCTTATTTGGTGGACCTGTAATAAATTATGCTAAACCATTATTATTCTGACAATAATAATTTCCCTGTGTTGCGTGGTTCCATGTGCTAAATGTTTGCTGACTTGCACTGTCAGTGCTGCTTTCCATTGCTGACAGAGATGATGATAAATGACCATTGCCGGAGTGGCAGAAGGCAAGAGAGGCAGAAAATGGAGTCATTTATCATGAGATGACAGGTGTCAGTCAAGTGGCAAGTCTCTATGGAATTACTTTTTGTAGTTTTTCAAATAAGTTGTTTTTAAGCAATGTTCTTCCTGGTTAAAAATGCCAATTGAATTGTAAAACCAGAGTGCACCAGACTTAGATGGAATTGAATTGAGGGAAAATTAATACAAAGGTTGAAAGAGAGAACAAGTTTTTCTTTGCCCTCTGCAGCCTTCAGTAAACTTATTTAGATTCAATTATTGTGACCTTACTGGCTTTTACATATATGGTACATTGCAGTACAGTCTGAAGACGTTCAATTCAATAGGTAGATTGAATGTCATTTCTGTACAAAATCTAAAAACATAGTTCAGTTTATATATCAAAGTGTAGCCAAGGAACATGTGTTTGGGCAGTGGTGATTTCTGTGTTTTGATCTGTGACACATTTGTAAGACTCTTTGTTTTTTTGTTTTTCTAGAAACAAATCAAAAGAACACATGCCAAGCATCACACTGCTGAAGCTATTGAAACTTACTACCAAAGGTATGACCTCCCCACCCCGGTTAAGAGTATCATCTTAACTAATAATTGTTATGGCAATTATGACTAAGTTAGTTTATTAACTTATGAAACTAATTTTCTATAAAAATAAATTCAAAATTTGAGACGAGGAATACAGAATGGTTCACCTAAAAATGTTCTTCAGTGAAAACGCAGAAAGTTTTCACTGTTTGGTCACTCTAATTAAGAAAGGGTTTACTTCCTTGGCTCTAACCAGGATAAGCAAATATTTTTTTTGCAGTGTAGCATTTATTATATATTGCCTATAGTTTATAATTACAGGATTTCTGTGTCAAGACTAATATTGAGGATAACTTCCTTACAGCAAGGGAACTTGTTCTGTTACAGTTGCTTGTACTTTTAAAACAACATTTGTGTTACATTACAAGAAGTTACATTTTGAATTCATGTATTGCCAGTTAAATCACTAATTTTTAGATCACTCCTGTTTTATCAACAGAAGTGTCAGAAATAGCTGTTAAGGGAGGATGAAAACCTTTATGTCATTTTACAGTATTTTACAATTGTTTGCATCTTAAGCTAATAAATTGTATTTGCTACACCTTACAGCTTATCTGTTACTTCTATAGGCTTTGCTAAAAGTATTGCAGTGACATAATTGGGGCACACTGATAACTGGTAAAGATACCCAATTAAAATATTACTTTGTAGACTGACATATCTGAGGAGCTTGCACAACACGTGAGTTCATACTTGTGATTATAGGTGTCTAATATTTATGCTTAATATTAATCTGTGTGAATCAGGAAAATAAACAAAAAGCCTTAATTTGTAAACAATTAACTGTGCTTCCGCAGAGTCATGTGTTTAAAACTTAAGCACAGTCTGATTAGATCAGATGCTGGTCTAGAATATCTAGCGTGAACTGTGCTTTTTTGGGGGGGCTGATTTTCCTTTTTAGTAGTTGTATCTTTCTGTAAAAGTTTTTACTGGATCACATTGCACTTTTCCTAGTGTTGATTCTTGTTTAGGAAGAATATTGGCTTAAAATTTTGTTGTGTTAATAGCCACGTATATACAATACTATTTTTAATTACTTTCCACTAGCACAGTTTCATTGTAACTGCTGTGTAAAGAACCCTTTTCTTAGAACGCATGCAAATCATTTAAATCACTTCTATGATGGTTGTGTTACTGGTTCCATCAACTTAAATCTGAAACATGGGACCAAATTTTGCTTTATGCAAAGCAGCAGTTGTATCGGTGTCAGTAAGGTTGTAGGTATGATTAAGTTTGGCTCACATCAGGTAGGAGGATTTGGTCTCCTGTCCCCTCCTGTACTGTCTGAAGTATGATAGCAGTACATAACTAATGCATTATGTATGAAGCTATATGGTGGTGGTAGGGAAAATCATTCTTTATGCTGTTTCTGGGTATTTCATATTGCAAGTGTATTAACATGGCCAAATAAAATGCACATGTTTTAAAATCAGAGATGTTCTGGTTAGTAGTTAGAAAACTCATCTCAATCCTGTTTTAGTAGATTTACTGTGTAGTAAGTTTTTCGTATGTTTCGTAATGTTTCGTAAGCTATAGGGGCAGGCTACTTGAGTCAGAATCCAGTCTGAAATGCTTCAAGCATAAACATGACAAATATCTTCTCCTCTACTCTTTTGTAGCATCCATCTTACTACTGTAAACCCCAGTCTGTGTGGTACGCTCCTTCATATTCCCACCCACATACAAGCAAATAATTGTGCTCGTATTGCTTTCCTAGGTCAGAAACTACCGGTTTTTGAAGGTAGCCATTTCCGGTGGTCCCTGTTGGGAGCAAGTAGAAGTACAGTTGAGTGGCGTAGTTTTTGCTGCTCTGCTGAGACTTACTAGTCTTAAATTTAGGCAAACATGAAGGCAGATTATGAGGAGGATCAGCAAGCTTTTCAGAACAGTACTGCCATCAACATGTGAGACCTGTTAGTCCATAATGGAATTGCCAGTAGCATTAGAAATATCTGACAGAAAATTGCTCCATTGTCAGCTGTAGCTTTGCTGTTTGATCAACTAGATGCATGTTTTAGAACATTAATCTCAAGTAAATCTTCCTGGTTAGGTGTTTTATTTATGATCTCTCTTATTTTCTTGTGTTACAAATTTTCAGTGTTTAACTACGCATGAAGCATCTTGTTTTGTGGGGTTTTTTATGTAGAATTGAAATAGGTTACAGCAAAAAACTTTTAGCATTTCCTCCATTAAGCCTTAGAGTATCTTGCAAACAAAAAGGCCTGTACAGAGGTACAGAGGTTTATGTAAAGGTGTTATACCCATTCCACAGAAAGGCAAAATGATGAAAAATTTTAATGTCTGTAAGTAATGAGCAGAAGAGTGGCTTCTGATGGATGGATAATGATGGAGTTGGAAAGGCTGTGGCCTTCTAATGATGTCAGTAACGATAAATGACCAGGTTCAAGTATTGGTAACTATTGTTCTTTTCCACATGGCTGCAAAGCGCAAAGTGGCTTCCAATAATATAGCTTCTTCCCATCAACTCCTGAGAACAGGTTTTAGGCATTATTGAAATGTAAACATCAAACAGTGAATGTAACAAAGGTAAGGCCATATTGTGTGATGCGATGGTCAGAAACATCACTGCGTATCCATATTGGTCTAATACTCTTAACCAGAAATGTTAAGCCTTTGCCATTCATAGGATAATGACTTTCTGCCACCCTTTATTGGATCCTAAAATATTTCTTCTTTTATTTTGTTTTTAGAATATTAATTCGATTGTTAGACTCTGATTTCACTGAAGTAAGCCTTTAGTATTTAAACTACTACCCAGTTGATAAAATCTGGATTAACTTTGAGAATTTATGTTTTTGTGCATGGTAGTGAATTGAATAAGATATACAGTGCGCCATCATAGTTGAAGGTCATATGGAACCCAAAATCTTTACTGTGAATAATAGAGGTTTATTTGTCTGCGATGCATCTTTAAGTAGTACAGATATAATTTATTTGTATGTCATTAAGCCAAATTTTTTTTAATTTCTTAATTTATTGTTTTTCACCAGTGACTTAATTGAGATTGATACATCTTGCAGATGAATAGGAGACAACCCTGAAGAGTTAGTGATTGTTTAAAATACTTATCTCTTAAAAGATTTCCCATTAAATACTCTGTGCTGGGGTATTTTCCCCCAAATGAAAGAGATTCCCAAGGGATACTGACATGTATAAACTGGCCTTTTCTTGCCACTGCAGAATTACCTGGCTTTGTCTTGTCTAGGTACCTGAATGGGGTGATGA
>NW_009258894.1:242309-254809 GCF_000687185.1 Egretta garzetta
CTCACAGCAGCGACCTGGCTGGCCTTTGGCAATGAAATTCAATGCACATGGCTCCGCAGTCAAATCATCAAATTTCCCTGTGTGTATATTAGAGTTTTGTAATGTGTTTCCATTATGAAACAATGCGGGGATAATTGTCTTTGGTAGCAATTAGCTAACAGGTTTGTTCAGTGCTATTGGCAGAGGCATCCATCATCCCCTCCCTGACCACACTTTTTTGTCTACTGTGGACTATGGAGATCAATAGAATCCTGTATAGTGGAAATCACCCCAGCTTTAATGAGCTGCAAGTCCCAGTCAGTCTTGGTTTTGTATTTTTAATTTTTCCCCTTTAAAATGGAAAAAAGCTTTCCCTCTGGGAGAGGAGAGTACTGTAGCTGTACTATTACTTTCAATAATCAATTCATGGTTCTAAATTGTTTTGCTTTCTACAAAAATGTATGGATGATAGAGATCAGGAGAAGCATGCAGCTTATTGCTCCAGTAATACACCATTCTACTAAAACATATCTTTACTAAAATACACAGTACTGCTGTATCATATAAATTACTTGTTTTGGTATTATCTTTGACTCTCTTGTGTATAGACTTTAAACCGTAGAATTACACAATGCAAAGGATTAAAAGATCTCTTGTAATACAAATAGTATTTTAAAAAGACACACAGCCTACTTCACAACAATCTATTTAGAATATAAAGTAAGTATGTTTTGACTGTGCTTTTAAACACAGCATGTTGTATCAGGTAAAAGTTGTGTATAGTGGGTGCATCTTTATAAGCAAAAGTTTTTGGGAAGGAGTTTTTGTTTCTGAAGAGTCAGAAACTAGAAAAGTAAAAGCTAAGGAACGTGGGAGCAGAATTATCACTGAGCAGGAATATTTACATTTCTTTTTGCAAGGTAGGCAACAAAATCTGTTGAAAGCAAAAAATAAATCTTTTTATATAAAGACATCACTACTAATGATGAAAAAGTTCCCCAGTCCTAGGAAAGGAGCGTGGCATTATAGAAGTTAGAGTAACAGCATAATACCTTTAGTACTCCTTTTAAAATAAATATTTATTGTGGACTTAAATTCTGCCCCAGGAGTTCAAGTATAGTGGGAAATTGTACACTTCGTGGCCTAGTCTTCTTCCATTCCAGAAAACAGACTTCTTGATTTGATAGTGGGTTTTTGTTTTTTTTTTTTTTCTTTTCCAATAACTTTGGTCTTAGGGCCGAGATTACTGTGATATCACACTGAATTCCCTATTTATGCAGTATAATGCTGTTGCAATCAAAAAATACTGTTGAGTTCTCTACAGTTTTCATACATGAAGTAATACTGCTTATACTTCTATACCACTAACTGTTTTTTTTAAGTACACCAAAGACAATTATGTCCAAGAAAAGTATACAGCTTCTGGATGCAAACAAAATATATCCTTTCAGTAGTTTTACCATTTGGGTTTGAGCAGGGGAGTGTGTGCCAGTTTTCAATCCATGACAAGCTTCAAGTTCTATTGGGATGCTGAACAATTTGAAGCATGTGCTCTCTCTATGTATCCTTTGACTTAACCAAGTTCAAAACCTATTATTCAACCAAGCACTGTAATAATTCTTCTGCCTATTACCTTATTAAATCTCTCAGATTATTCTATCAATGCATGGAAGATTAACTCCAAACAAAACTGTGGGGCCAAGGGGAGAGAGTGCCTTACACGGGCATAATGAAACCCTATAAACATAATGTCGTATATTGCAGCTATCTCTGTATCCTAAAAAGAAAAATAAAATTGATGTTGTCATTAAACCAGATAAATTCTGTACTTGGAGACTTAGACTCCTTTTAAAGACATTGAATTCCAGGTGTTGAATTCTAGGGTGCAGAACAGTATTCTAGATGGGGTCTAATAAATGCTAAGTAAAGGGGATAATCACTTCCCTCAGTCTACTGGCTCTGCTCCTTTTAGTAATGCGCAGGTTGCTGTGGTGTGCCTTCTCTGCCGCAATCCTGTGCTGGCTCACCTTCAGCTTGCTGCCCCACCAGGGCCCCCAGGTCCCTTTCTGCAGAGCTGCTCCCCAGCCAGTCCATCCCAGCCTGTACTGTTGCCATGGGTTCCTCCTTCCCAGGTACAGGACTCTGCATTTGCCCTTGTTGAATTTCATGAGATTAGGGCCCATCCCTCTGCCCTGTCTGTTTAGGCCCCTCTGAATGGCAGCCCTGCCTCCCAGTTCGGTGTCATCAGCAAACTTGAGGAATGTATACGCTTTTGCATCCTCCAGGTCATTGGTAAAGATGTTAATCAGGAATAGAAATTCGTACTTGCAACTACATAAAGAGAAAAGTGCAAAAGCTTACACATTTTTTTTTAATCTTACCTTTTCTGCCCTCTTTTTATTTACACTTAGATAAAAATGTAAAATACAATCTCAATCTTCTTCTGTATGACTACCTGCTATTGATTATTAGCATGACAGTAATATGTATATAAGGTCAGAGTATCCTCCCACCTTCTTCTGCTTTCTCTTAACTATTGAATAAGCAACTTTAAAAGAGAAACTAATATCATCGGTCTCTCTACATTCAGCTTTTGGTGAGATGTTTAAAAAAAAAAAAGTGAAGAGATGCAGTTTATACACTCAAGTTGAGTGGTTGAGCAGAGCAGTGCTAGTATCCATAGCTTCTGTTGAAATGCATCTACAGTCCGCTTGCCAAATGAAGGCAGAGATGGAAGGCAAGAATTTGAAAACAGTTCTAAAAAAGCATTCTGCAGCATTACAAATTGCATAGTACAACTATAAGTATTAAATTTTAGACAGGATGTAATTCAAAACTCTGACTTCAAAATGATCTAGTATATTTATACAGCATATGTAATATAAATAATCAATTTGCTCTGAGAACACTACCTAATTGTGAGTTCCTTGTATGTCAACAATCCTTAGCATACATAAAATGCATTTCAAAGTTGTGTCACCTCTGCTACAAAATGCTTCATACTTAGTTTTTAGAAATTATTTTCCACCTTGAAGAAGCTCTTATGCAAGAATCTCAAATTGCTTAAATCACCAGGAATTAAAATATATCTTTGTATAAGTCTTATTTCACATTTTTCCTTATTACAAAGTGCTTGCTACCTGATACATATACTGTAAGAATGCGCTTCATCTTTCAGAAGTGTATTACCATTGACTAATTATCAGAGTGCACTAATGCTGAATCCATAGAATTAAGGATTTGGTTTCAGGCTGGTAGCCTGGAGTTATCTTAAAATACAGCACATTTAAGAGAATTTGCTACGCGCCTAACAAATCTAGACATACAGCAGGGCCAATCACTAGTCTTTTAGGCTGTGAAAATGCTAAATGCAATATATCGCTGATTGTAAAAACAAGCTTGAATATAACACTATCTTCACTTTATGTCTGCTGAATATGTGAAAACTTCAATTGTGGTAGGTTGCCTTCTAGTAAAAACTACAGTGCACAGTAGGTCTTGGCAATGTTCTGTTGTTCTTTTGCATGTGTTTTTCCACATGGATGAAATTTCGTTCAAGCCAATTAGTATCAGAAAACGATTTTTTACTTCAGTCAAGAGTGTTTTGCTGGACGACTTCTGACTGTGGTCCATTAAGTTTGCATTCTATTGGCTGACAGCTGATTTCACTGTTCAAAAAGATAAAATTGAATAAATTACAGTTTCTTTACATTTGCACACATATTATTAAACACAGAGAGAGTCTTGAGAAAGTGTCATTTTTAATACTGACCAATGACAGTGTTTCTAAACAAGCATTTGAAGTTACTCTTAATTTCTCCATTTCTCCATCTTCCTATCTTTGTTTTCATACTGATAATGCAGAATAATTTTACAAAGGCAGAGTCAGGAAGTGTACCAGATGTTTAAACTGTGCTCCAGAAGTAGAAGTTCCCTCTCTGGAAAAAAAAAAAAAAAACCAACACAGTTTTTTAGATATCTCATTATTGTGTATCTTCCTCTTGACTGTGAGAAACGTTGATGTTCCTTTAGTTGCCTTGGTGAGAATTGAAAGCCAGTAGGATAGGGACAGCTTTCAGAGCAGATTAGTTGTACTAGTAAAAACAAATTCTACATCAGCAAAACAGAAACAAAAACGATTCCTCTGCTTGCATGTCTGGAATGGGTTCTGCCTCTGAAATTAGAGTACACTTGGTTTTTGATCTGCTTGTCAGTATTGCACTTGTTCTCTTTTTAGGAATGGGGAACTATTTTTTCCTTCACTATTAGATTGACTGTTAAGCTTTTTTTTTAATTTGCCATGTAGGGATGCTCTTACAGAACAGGTCTTATGCAGGTATTCAAAGCAAACTTCTCTTACAAGTGAAAGTTAGCAAATGAATTGAAACTTTTGCTGAAGAAACTAGGGAGTGGTTCTAGGGTCCCAATGTTGGATGCACGCGAGCAGCTTATTTTCATCCTATTAACTCCTGGATGAGAACAGCACAGAAGGCTGAGGCTACAGTGCAAAAGAATAGTTTTCATGTAACCAATTTTACTATATACTTTCAACATGAATACTGACACTAATTTAGTGAAACCAGCACCGATGGTCTCTTCTTTTTATATGTGGGAAAATATTTGGGTTTATTTCCACTAATTCTGGACAGCATGTACAACTGAAGTGAATGATGCTGACATGACTGGGTTTCTAACCACTACACTACCTTCTTGATAATCTTGAAATACTAGCTTATTCACTAGCCATGCTTGAGTTTTGGTCCAAATACTACTCCCAGTTTACAAATGAAACAGTTGAACCATGAACAGGTTAATTAACTTGGCCATAGTCCTATAGAGAGCTTGTGTCAAAGCAAAGACAAGGATTCAATCTTGCACTTGACAGGCATGGATTTATGAGAGCTAGACACTTCTGAATCCACATGTACTCATTCCCTGCTTCCTCTTTAAGCTAGAAGGGGAAAAATGGATGAACACAAAATGAAGGGCAATTTTTCTTTTTAACCTCTATAAGTCTGTTGTCCACTTTTTCAGAGAAAATTCAGTAGCTTTTCTGTAACACTGAGCAAGGCTCAGTCTTCCCATTTCTGTATAAATGTCTGATGAATGCAGCCTCAGTAGTGCACTGATAAATCGGTGCTGGAGAGAATTTTTCTTGAGATAGTATTGCTGAGAAAAGCTGTTTGCCTTCAAATCCTAAAAGTTACTTTTGGACTATTCCAACTTCTCTTTCTAGAATATATTAGAGGAAGCCTATGTGCTAAGTAGACAAAGAACGTGCTTGGTGTTAAGCATTGCACATTGTTGAGATACTTAATCAATGTCATCTCAGATTTCAGATCATGGCCCTCCACTACAGTAAGTTGTTTCTGTTTATAAAAATGGATATCTTCAAACTCACAGGAGGTAAATGTCCTTTAGTGTGAGATGCATTCCTTCCATAGCAGATTCACTAGCTTCTGTGCAAATACCGCTATTTCAGTGTAACTTATCAACAGCAGTGGGAATGGGCCTTGCTGTCTTCTCTAGAAATGCCTTTCACTGCAAATAACCCAATTTAAACTTCTCTTCAGACTTTCCCCTAGCATATATGCAGCACTATGCTGAAGCACGAGCATTAAATCCCTGGAACATCTTACCACCAGTTTTGTCCTGAATAACTACAGCATCAGTGGTCTTTGTATTGGAGGAGCTAAAAAAGCATTGCATGACTTAACTTGGCTCTACTTCAGAATGACTCTGCTTGAGCAAAAAGCTTAAAAGCTAAAAAGGGTGCTGAATGCAGTGCCTGAAGAGTATTACTGAGACATCTCAATTAAAAAGCTAACTATACAACAAAATGCAGGAAGAGTCATCTGAAAGGGAAATCCAAATGTTTGACTTCCTCAGAACTGCCTTAAGCAGCTAATGAAAAACTCCAGAGAAAACACTGAAAAGCAGTTGAAAAAGCTTTGAAAACCAATGAAAAACAATTTGCTGAGGGCTGCTGTTTGCCTTTTTTTTTTTTTTCTGTGTAGGATCCATGACCCTGAAACCTCTCCTTAGGTTAGGTGTTCCAACCTTTTAGTTAAAATAAACTCCTTTTTTTCCTTCTTTTTTGTGTCTCCGTTCTCCAAAAGATGATAGAGCCTGCAAGCAATAAACTTACCTGAGTTTGAACACTCCTTTGACTAAGGAGATCGGAACCCACTCTTCAAAAATCACAAGAAAATAAGGAGGTCAGCAAAGTACAATGCTGCCAGCTGAGATCTCTTCTGATTTTTAAATGAATGGTTAAACATTAGGTAGGTCAGACCATGCAAAAAATGTATGTAGAACCCTCAGGCAGGAGGGGAAGACATTACATCCCATCCCAACTCAGTCGCATTGCTTCATGGTTGCAGCGCGGTCAGCACTGTGAGAAGAGGCTGAGGGAACTTGGGCTTGTTCAGCTGGGAAAAGAGATGGTTTCAGGGGTGCTGAAGAGCAGCCTGCTGGTACCTATGGGGAGGTTATTGGGAAGACAGATGCAGACTGTTGACAGCAGTGACATGGTGGGATGAGAAACAGGTATGAACTGAAACAATAGATGCGTACAACCTAACACCTTTAAATAACTTTTGTGGTCTATTAACGTTACCTATTCTGCTTTATATTTCCCTGAAGTAGATGCTCATTATGTATAAAATGAATTTTGCGACAGATTCTAAAGATGAAAGTTTTCTTGTATAATTAACCCATGAACTTGTTTTGGTAAGCCTTAAAATTACAGTGTTAAAATAATTAGTGCTGTTATCCAAAGTTTATTGCATATGTATGACTAAAGAAAGAAATATGATCTAGGTGTGATTATCTAAGGAAAAGTCCTTCAGAAGATTAAAATTGAACATAGTAACTGTAATTGTCTAAAAGGAAGTCTATTACTGTATGATAAAACTGTCAAAATAATGATTGAGGGCTCATACAAATCATGCAGAAGATCAATAAAGCTAATCCTACGTCATAGCTTGAGAATTTAGAAATTGTATTTTGACCTTAATTCACGATGGAGCCATTCAAAACATATTTAATAAATGGGTTATAGTACTACTTCTTAATTAAAAATTAAAACTATTCCTCAATAGTTTTCCCCAGTGAAACGGGGAATATATTTCCAGTCCACATGATGTGCATGTTATTTTACTGATTGCTTACTTGTTTTAAGGAATTATTAGTTGACTTTGATCTATTACTCATATACACTAAATTTGCAGTGATACCTCTCCCAAAAAATTCTTTGTGGCTCAACAACCCTGTGTCGGGGTGGTTAAAAAATCTAGTTCTTTTTTTCCCTGCAATTTACTTTATTCTCTATTCTATATAGGAGCTTATTCTTCATTTATCCTACTATGTCTGAATGCCTTCCAGTAGTGTGTTAAGCTGTATGACTGCATATGCATCACATGTTGTTTGTTCTCTTCTTTTCTCCCAAGGAGGAGAAGCATATGCAGTGAAATGTTTGGTTTGGTGGGTTTCACTGTTTTGATTTTGTGTGTGTGTGTGTGTGTGTTCTGTATTTGTTAGAGAGGACAAAGTGAAAGGAATGTGCCTTTCATGGCGAGCAGATGGGAGTGGGGACATTGTGTTCACTGCATGGACCCAAATAGGCTGTTGAGAAGAATCTCCATTTCTTCCTTTCTTCACTCTCAAATATGTATAAATTTCATTCATAGAGCATGAGTTCTGTTGGAGTAGACAAGTACAATCTTACACTGCTTGGCTAAAATGCCTTTCTTCTGCAGTCTTCCCATGAAGATGGGTCAGGAGAATATTGCAGAATGAAAAGAACAAACTCATCTACAGATGACTGTTCCTTATGTAATGCATGTGTCTAGCTTTTCTTAGGTCAAATTCCTTGAAACTTTTTAAAAAATTGGATGAGATATGCTTTTAATTTGGCACCTGGTCCTCACATAGGTGCCAGGGTAGATCTTCCGTAAAGTGGTAGTGTTTACCATCATGCAGTTACAGCATTAATTGTCTAATTAATTTTTTTTTGGCTGAATCACTATGTATTAATGTGATAATTGTCATACCAGATCAATTAGTGATCTTTTCTTAATCATAAAATTGTTTAATTTGGATAAAGTTGCTGCAGCTATGAATGCAGCCCTAGTCATGATAGGTTTCACAAAACTTCACTGAGAATATGTTTCTCCCAACTCTGCCCCCAACATTTACAATTGAGATGAAACGTTGCTTCTGTCCATTGTACCACAAGATGGGAAAACAATAAAGGTGCTGTAAGACATAGCGACCTTCAGAAAGTGACAAAATCAGCTAGACATTGTTCTAGAGGCTAGGATGCTGTGCTTGACAATAGGTAGTACTGGCCATTTTGGCAAGTGGTATTTTTATGAGGTGGGGGGGACAACAATCCTCTGCAGTAGGCACTTACAAATAACCTTTACCCATATACCTTTTGTCCTCCAAAGATGTTCTTAAAGCAAGTACCGGCTTTTGTTCTCTATCACTTCCAAAATGCTGATTCTTTTTTGAGTTTGCTTGGTTTTCTTTCTGTTTTGAATACTCACAATTCTCAATATCCAGCATTTTTTAAATCCTGTGATGTCTTTGGCCCTGATGTTTTGTGGCTATGAGATTCATATGCCTGTATCTTTGCATAGAAAAAAGGTTTAAGTCTAAGTGCTTTCTTCAGAGTTACTTGAATTTCCATGGGTGTTCTGATACTCAACAGAAATGGTAAGCAGGCATCTTCTTTTGTGGTGTCCCTTTTTTTGTGTGTGTCTTCTAAAATAAATGTTTCGTGTGCCCAAGCTTTGGAAGTTTTTTCAGGCCTCTACTGATTCTTTTCTGTCTTTGAACGCCTGGTACTTCCAGTGGACATTTTTCAGACAGGATGACAGAAATGAGTGTAATGGTTCCAGGTCAGTCTAAGCAGGAGGTATATCAGTTATAAGGAGTTTGGTGACATTTCCAAGTCCATTTCTTCTTGTTCATCCTAATTAGAGTCAGTTGTTAGGGAATGCGCAAACTTGTTTCAGCCAAATTAGAGACTAGTAAAATGTACAAATAACTGATCTGTTTCTTCCACCGTGCATTACTGGATGTTATGATTTGGGAATATTTTCTATCTTTGACTCTATTCTAGTGTCTCTGAAGACAAAATCTTGAAATACTAAGCCCCAGTGGAATCCCATAATTCAGACTAACTTTAGGCTGGCAATTGCAATGTAAAGTATGGGGTTTTCTTTAGGAGGTGCAACTGTGTCTATTCCCTGTTGCTGTTTTTTTTAGGAAAGCTAGGAACAACTGGAAGTTCAAGTAATAGAAACAGCTTTTTAAAAACAATTTTGAATTAATATTTTCAATCTTTAATAATACAATTACTCTTAAGCTTATCTTCAAGACTGTAGACTTTCTTGACCGTCCCAAGTTCCCAAATCAGAATTCCATCTACTTTTCTGAAGAACTTTCTTCATTCTCCCTGCTTCAGGGCTGATTCTCTCTTTTCTCAGCACTTTCCTTAGCTGCTCCCCCATTACAGAACTGTTTACTAGCATTCAGTATCAAGAATTGCTTGATTAACAGTTAATTTTATGGGTTTTTTAGATTGGTAAAACAATTCAGTACACAGAAAGCAGAGGCACACATTTCACTTAGAAAATTCTTTTTCTCAACCTGCTATTGAAGCATGTATTCGTTTAGCCTTAATCTTATGCCCTGAAATCTTTTTGCCTTTCTTTCAGTAAACTAAATGAGGTCCCAGCCCTGAAAAGACATGCAAGGCCATCACGTGCTTGACATGAAGCTTGCACCTATGTGAAGCTACAGCTTTTCGATGGGTGCCACTTTACTCAGATTCATCTGTAGGATCATAACCTGAGTTTGACATACTTGAATCCTCTATAACCTCATAACTTTTGTTAGGTCCTTAACAAAACATTTTAAAAAACCTGATTTATTGTGTGTCAGCTTATGTCACACCACTGTTGTCCATTTTCTCACAGCAAAAGTTCTGTATTTCTGCTTGTTCCCAGAGTCTAATCCTTGACAGGGCTTTGGGATTTTTTCTTGGTTTGTGTGTGTGACTAGTTAGTTTCCTTAGCTGCTACTGATAAGCTTTAACAAAGATTTTTTTTGTAACAATCTTTTTTTACCTACTAATATCTTAAGGGTGGATGTCATGAGGACAGAGCCAGGCTTTTCTCAGTGGTGCCCAGCAACAGGACAAGGAGCAATGGGCACCAACTGAAGCATAAGAGGTTTCAGTTGAATATGAGAAAGAACTTCTTTACCTTGAGGATGACAGAGCACTGGAACAGGCTGCCCAGGGGGGTTGTGGAGTCTCCTTCTCTGGAGATATTCAAAAGCCACGTGGATGATATCCTGTGCAACCTGCTCTAGGTGAACCTGCTTTAGCAGGAGGGTTGGACTAGATGATTTTCCAAGGTCCCTTCCAACCCTTGCCGTTCTGTAATTCTGTGTGATTCTGTGATTTTTCTTTAATTTTCTTTCTTATGGCATGGCCAAAAATTGCAAGAGATTAGTAATGTTCAACTTTCCCTTATGCAGTGGTATTGGTCATTCCTTAGTGTATCACAGTCACTTAAGTGCTTGTTAGAGTGATCATTAAAAACATAATGTACTGGATATAGACTTTATTGTATAATTCCCTAATCACTGCTAACTTATCTAAGCATATAATTGGCACTAATATTTACCCCCTTTCAAGTTTTCGCTACTATTTGCTGGTGTGTAACTTCTTAAAATAAGTGGATAGCATAAATGAAAGATTAAATCCTTGCCTAAAGAAGCTTATTTTCATATTAATGGAAAATCGTTGCACCTTAGTGAAAATCACATCCAGGATCTTTAACGACGTATGCCAATAGTGATGTGCAGATGTAAAAGAATTGCTGTTGGCTTTGTATTTTTAGTGCCTTTTGTTTGTTTTGTTTGAATAACATATTAGTTTATAAACTGTGGTAGAATGTTTTAAGTGTCTTTATAAATTTATGAATTTTTTAACAAGTGGCTTTGCTGCAAACTGAGCTTTTCCACTTCGTCATCTAGTGAGTGGGATGATATATGCTGACTGACCTGATGTTATTTAGCAGGTATCCTGTGAGCTCTAGTCTGCTGTTAGTATTTTTGTACGTGAGATAGAAAGGAAAGTTTTGTTCATTAAGAACAATAGAAGGAAACTGCTTACTGTGAAATTACCTATCTGTTTTCTCATTCCTGGCCCAGTATGGGCTGGCAGGTAAAACTTTTTTAACCTGGGAGAATATCCCTGTGTAACCACCTGAAGATAGCAGTTCATGTGTAACGAATAGGATCAAAGAAATTTTGGAATTGGAACAAAATATTATTTCAAAATCGTTTGCGTGTTGTGTTTAGAATAGCAGCTTTCAGAAACCCAAACTTTAAAATGTAAAAGAATTTTTTTACACCCAATTTCAAAGACCCAGGAAATTGTATAAAATATAGGAATATTATATGTATTTCTGCCTACGGATAACATTGATTTCATTCCATTTAATCCATTTTCTCTTACTATATGATTCTTTTTTTTCTAACTTGAGCAACTAACTCAAACACTCTAAGGCCTACTTCTAACTTCATCAGACTTTAAAAAAAAGTATTTGCTGTAAAACATAATGCACTTAATTATGAAAACTTAAATCACCAACAATAAGAAAAGAAGTGGTGTTAGTTTGTACAGATGGAAAAATAAACAACTAGTAAGTTGAATGTGAAACTGACAGTCATTAAACATGAATTTCATTTGACTCAGATAAGATATTTTAAAATATCAAATTGCTGTCAGTGTATCAAAATTAATTATCATCCCTTCCCCTCCACTTCAATTTCCAGCATTTCAGGATGTTCTTAGGTATTTTTTAGTATTTCCGACATCCCTGTATTTTGATTGAATACTATGTCATCCTTAGTTGCAGTGATAAGGATTTTGCCATTGTTTGCGCACTGAGTTTTGCTCTGTAGCCTTATGCAGGGGCAGAATGTGTGTCAGAAATATTTTAATATACCATGCATTAGCACCAGAGGTGACATGGTAACTAAGAAAATCACATTATCCAGTTACGGTTAGTTTTACGTTGTTGTGAACTGTCAAATCATTTGATATGAAAAGCAGCCTTCAAATTGTAAATAAAAGCTATAGAAAATTATCTGATATTCTCTCTACTATTTTTTAAACAGCAAAGTGGTCTAACTTCTAGCCAATCTACACGACATTCATCAGTTTGTCACTTAATGGCAGGGTTGATCAGAGCTGAATCTTGTTACTTCTTGGAAAAAGAATGGCAAATCAGTTCATAGTATACTAAGTGCCTTTTTATTTTTGAATAATGAGATGGGAGCAGTTCATTAGCTACTGGAGGGAAAAAAATCAGGGTAAGCAGCGTTGTACCTGGCTTGACAAGTATACTAATTACTCTCCTTCACATGGAGCTGAAGGCATATTCGGTTCAGTTTAATGATCAGACGAGAAGGCATTAGAAGGCCCAGGCTCTGTC